>NC_046667.1:20900000-21002293 GCF_004382145.1 Drosophila mauritiana
CTGGACCAACCTTTTCAAATGGGCCTTCCCACAAACCCTGTTACTTTGGAAGAGGTAGTAACGCAGACCAAAAAGTTCAAACCTAAAAAATCGCCTGGTGAGGACCTCCTAGATAACAGGACGCTCAAACTCCCCACCAAAGTTGTACTTTTCGTAGTCCTATTGATCAATAGCGCTCTAAGCCTGGGACACTTTTCAAGCAAATGGAAATCAGCAATCATAACGATGATTCCGAAGCCTGGAAAGCAACCCACTGAAGTAGATGCATATAGGCCCATTAGTCTTCTACCCGCCCTAGGGAAAATGTTGGAAAGGGTAATACTAGAACGCATCCTAAAAATTCCAAGCGTGAGCAAAGCTATTCCAAAGTGGCAGTTCGGTTTCCGAAAAAGTCATGGCACTCCAGAACAGCTACACCGAGTGACAAACGTTGCTTTGGAGGGAATGGAGGACAAGATGTATACAACAGCTGTATTCATGGATATACAACAAGCCTTTGATAGAGTTTGGCATGATGGTCTTCTAAGTAAGCTTAAGACCATTTTGACGCCACAGCTATTTCTTCTTATCAAAAGCTTTCTATCGAACAGACAGTTCAGTGTGGTTGTCGATGGCGACAAATCGTCTACGCGTACAATCTCAGCAGGCGTACCCCAAGGCAGTGTTTTAGGCCCGACTCTTTATTCGCTGTATACTTCTGATATGCCGGATTTCTGGTGCTGTACATATGTAAGTTGAAGACGAAAACGTTCTTATTGCAACCTACGCGGATGACACCGCAGTAATGGTCAGGACTACAAGCATAAGTGATGCAACCAGGGGCCTACAGGAATATGTGACAGCCTTCGAGAAGTGGGCAACGGAATGAACCCAAATTACTAAAGGCAGACAGAGACGGAGCTTTCTCCAGTTTAGCTTTGAAGCGATGGCTTGAAGACGAAGAAGTCAAATTACAGCTCAAGACAGCAAAAAACGGGGTAGCAGTCGTCGAAAGATTACACAAAACAATAAATGAAAAAATTCGTATAAGATATGATTTGATGATGGACGCGGCAAGGTAGTTGCCCGCGCACTCTTCCGCCTGCACCGTTGTTGCAAGGGGATGTCAACGTGGCACGTTGCTGCTCACGTAGTTGCTGAAGTGTGTTACGGCGAGTTGCTGCCCACAACACAGTCACCTCGTTGTCGCCTCTGTAGCTGTAGTGTGGTGCAGAGTGCGGATCGGGATCAGGTGGTGTCCACGATCGGTGACTATAACTGAAGTGACCAACTGGAATAAGCCGGTAGCAGGGTCGTAGCTCCGACTTGATATTCACGGCAGGTATTTTACGATAACGTCACTTTATTTCGGCTGTCAGTTTAGAACTAAATAATACAAAGAGAGAAAGCTTAAGATTACCCTATCTCGCACAGATCACGGCCACCGACCAGCATCCGAAGTATAGCTTCGTGTGTCGTTCGTCGTCACACGCAGCTTTTCCTGATGTTACTTGTTAACTACTCCCCATCACATTAAAAAATGGGCGTCCTCGTCCATGTCTATGTTATCAAGGATTTGCGTTGTCGACATCGAGGCTCCACTTTGCCGCTTGATAAATCATGATATTTAACATTACGTAGAATGCAAAGCGGATTGATGTTGGTGAAGGTGGCATCTGATTGTAAGCATTTGTAACCAGTTATATTCTGCAGTATTTCTTTGTTTGACTAGTGAAGAAAGGGCAGGATTAAGGCTGCAGGTGCAAGTTGACGAAGAGTAGTTGGCCGATCCTTGATATGCGTGCTAGGTCGATGAGATGAGCCGACCTACAGGCTGCAAACGGTTAATTGTACCCCATTCCATGAACTGACAGCAACGCTTCTAGTTCGACCTTGCATTCATTTGTTTTCATCGAGGTGTGATATCCGGTCGGTGTGCGCTTTTCAAATTATCTACCATACAAACTAAAATTAATTGTACAAGATTCAATAATAAACATAGTATTTCCTAGTATTTTAGGTTAACAGTTGTGAAACCTTTTTTATAATCGCATTTAGGTCAACAGTGCAACTTCAAAGAATGTAAAATATTTATTTTGGCAAGAGTGAGGGCAATTAAATTACTTTCAATATACGTATTTTTTTAATTTAAATAAATTGAATTTAAAAAGAAAATTATATTTAATGTTTTACTGCGATGGTTGCGTGAGCATTTATACGAGCCTGAATTTTTGGGTAACACGCCAGAGTATCTGCCACAACTTTTTGGCCTATAAATCAATCTTGTAAGTGGCCTCACCGAATATTGTCCTTGTGGACCACCCTCCCTTGAATTAGGACCGTTGTCCCTATATCAGCATCGACCCTATTCTCGACATACAGGGGCGTAAGTTTAACCCCAAGTCTCTTGTTGGTTTTAACTAACACCTTCTCACCCCTCTCAAATACTCTATTCTGCCTTGTCGGATTATTCCGATCTAACTGCTCCTGCTGTACCTTCTTTAGGCTCATGATTATATTAGGGGCAATGTCGGCATTAGCATGGATGATCTCAACAGGTTTTCTATTCGTGACAGAGTGAAATGACCTGTTAAACTCTATAGTCGCCTGAAGGAATAATTCAGTAAAATCTTCTATTTTCCTTTCCAATTTAAGACACCTGGCTATCTCTATAAGAGTACTGTGGAACCTTTCCACCTGACCATTGGACGTACTGTGTAGAGGTGGGGCATTTTCTATTTCAATATCGTATTGATTTTTTAGCATGGATCGTATTGTTTCGGAGTTAAACGTTGCCTCGTTATCGCAATATATCGATTTAACATTAGGAAAAAGGTTGACCAGCTGAAGGATTGGGGTCTTTACATCCAATATTGAACGCGATGCAATTGGCTGAACCACCGCAAACTTGCTAAATTTATCAACAGCGGTGAGGAAGTACTTTCCCCCTGTTGCGAAGATGTCTATATGTAACATCTCCCCAACCTGCGTTGGTATTGTTGTTATACCTAATTCCTGTTTTACGGGATGCCTATTGTATTTGGCCTTTTGGCAAACCCTGCAGTTTAAAACGATCTCGGCTGCAATTTTACCCATTTTTGGAAAATAGTATTCAAGTAGCACTTGCTTCACGTTCTCTTTTTTTTTTTTTTTTTTTTTTTTTTTCGCACGGGTCCCACGGCCACACCTCCCGCCCAACCGACCGAGGGGCGCTGCCGTGTATCGTACGGCTCGATTCGCGAGAAGATATAGACGCGATATAAAAAATAGAATAGGAACGAGGAAATGAATATAATGAGGAATAACTATGTTAAATATTAGTGTTAGTAGGATCTAATTATGTAATAGAAAAGATAAAATCGATTGTTTTAATAGCGGCAGAGAGTCAAGATTACAGATAATAGGATAAAGTCTATTATAGTCAGAACATAAAACTCTGTAAGGGTCATGCAACTCATAATTAGATCTACAATGATTTAAGATAAGGGGTATATAGTTTCTAGTGAATCTACTTGGAACCGAGAAGTTAAGCCGACTAATCAAGTCGGGACTCTCAACATCCCCACGAATAAGTTTACAAATAAAAACTGTTCCAAGCATAGTTCTACGGTTAGCTAGGGATGGTAAATTAATTAAAAGTAGTCTACTGGAATAAGGGGGTAATATATGGTTTGCATCCCAATTTAGGCGCCGCAAGGCAAAAAGTAAGAAGTTTTTTTGGACCGATTCAATGCGGTCCGAGTGGACTGCGTATTGTGGACTCCAAACAGGTGATCCGTACTCGAGAATCGGACGGACTAACGAAATAAATAAGGTCTTAGTCAAGTAAGGGTCATCAAATTCCTTAGACCACCTTTTTATAAAACCAAGCACACCCCTGGCCTTATTGACAATAGACGAAATATGGTCTGAAAATTTTAGTTTTGGGTCCAGAAGAACACCAAGATCATCAACTCGTGTTATTCTGTCCAGAGAGCACCCACTTAGAGTGTAAGTCGTGCGTATTGGGTTGGCACGACAAAAGGTCATAACTTTACACTTGGAGCCATTTAAGTTTAATATGTTATCACGGCACCATATTTGAAAACGGTCTAGATCGGATTGTAAGTCCAAATGGCAAGAAGTGTCCTTGTACTGGAGGCATAATTTAACATCGTCTGCGTACATAAGTACACGCGAATGTTTTATTATTCTCTTGAGCAGCCCTATGAGCTCTGTTATGTTCAATAACTAAAATTTCTTTTTGCTCATCAGGCTTGATATCATCCGCCACCCAAGACTTACAAAACCAAAACTTGGTCGCAGCAAAGAGCCGAACTAGACTATCTTGAATACGGGCCAGGACTGGAAGCTCACAGTGTATGGCATTCACTACATTGGGTGTTACTACGTCTTTTACTAAGTCCAGTAATGTCTCCCAATCAGTAAAATCAATTTGATGACGTGTCTTAGTACCAAATACTATAAATAGTCGCTTATTCGGCACGGATGCTTCCTCCAATACGATTTGATTCTGGAAACAGTTCAATGGCTTTTCCGTGGCCTCAATGACAAATGTTGAGGATTCTTCACTGTGAATAGTGGCTCGATCTGACTCTGATGAGCTCTGCAAAGCGTTAATATTTTGTCGCGACAGAGCGTCCGCAACGAAATTTTCTTTCCCCGGTTTATACATGACCTTTGCACCGCTTTCTTCGATTCGGGCTTTCCAACGCATAATTTTTGAATTTGGGTTCTTGTCAGAGACCGCAAATATAAGGGGCTGATGGTCCGTAAATATGTTTATGTCGTTTTTGCCATAGAGGTAGTGTCGGAGACAGTCCAAGGCCCAAATGATTGCCAATAACTCCCTTTCATTTGTCGCATAATATAAATTCCTTTCTTTTAGCGTTCGGGATATCATTGTTATTGGCCTGTTTCCCTGAGACAGTACTGCACCTATGCCAAAGGATGACGCATCAGTCGTCAAATCAAATGGTCGCGTAAAATCAGGATAATGAAGAATAACGTCCTCTGATGCAAGGATACTTCTAAGCTTGTCAAATGCTCTAAGCTGAGACTTATCAAAACTGACCGGAATGCCTTTTGAACGGTATTTGCTGACCCTGCCGCTTTCACCTTTCAGAATGCTCGTCAAAGGTCTAGGTAGCTATTGATGCGAAATCCTTTATAAAGCATCGATAATAACTTGCCAAGCCCAAGAACGATCTCAGCTCAAACAAATTGCTGGGCTGTTTAAAAACCTTGATGGCCTGGACCTTGTCCTGGCTTGTCCTAATACCCTCCTTTGTGACAACAAAACCAAGGAAGTCAACACTTTCTTTAAAAAATTTTGACTTTTGCCTAGACACTCGCATATTGGCCTTATGGAAGCTCTCTAAAACCTGTCCTATATGGACAATGTGTGACTCTTCAGTTTCTGAAAAAACAATAACGTCATCAACATAAACGTAACAGATTTTTCCTATCTTATCCCGTAGTACATCATCTATGGCCCTCTGAAAGATGCTTGAGGCATTCTTCAGCCCGAACGGTAGGCGGCAGAACTCATATTTGCCTCCGTTGACGGAAAATGATGTCTTTTCTCGGTCCAATTCTGTAAGTTCAATCTGGTGGTATCCGGACTTAAGGTCGAGAGTGGTGAAAAATTTTGATCTCCCGTATCTCTGCGTATCTTCCGTATCCGGGTATCTATCGGCAATAGTTTTTAAATTTAACTTCCTGAAATCGACTACTAAGCGTTTATTGGGAGATCCCGCAGCGTCAGTGCCTTTTTTACCTACAACCCATATGGGGTTATTGTAGGGAGACCTGGATGGCCGAATAATGCCGTTTCTGAGTAGATCATAGGAAACGGGTACAATTTCGAATAAACTGGCTCATTGTCCTCTGTTCGAATGGTCGCTACGACATTTGTGTTGAATGGTAACTTCTCATTGGGATCATCAAAGGCTCTCGATTTTTTATACATCATCTGCTGAAAATCTTCCTGAACTTTTGGGGGCACGACAATATCCTCAATCTTCGTAAAGTTAACTTGAGCGCATTTTTGAAAGTGTAGATCTTCACGTCCTCCATTAAACTTGACAGAATTGCCCTTGAGGTCAATTGTCGCACCTACCTGAGCTAAAAGGTCAAGGCCAACTATTCCGTCAAATGTTTTAAGTCCGGGTAATAGGAAGAAATGGCTCTTTACACCAAACAGATAAAGCTCACATTTCCGTTCTATTTTTTCAAAGCCATGAAGTGACTTAACAATAAAAGGTGAGTCGACGGGAACTGAAGTCGACAATCCTATCTCTTTCTTGATGTATCTTTTAGAGGCTCCCGTATCCACTAGAAATTTTCGTTGCTCCCCCTCTACTGTTCGCTGGACGAACGGAAGCAGGGATGAACCCCTAAAAAATGTACGGAATCGCTTTCATAGTCTGTTTCCTCTTCACAGTCTATGTCATCCACCGCATCGTTAGCAATCTGATTATAATGATCCTCCTTTTGATCATTTCTAACTTCTTCAAACAGATGGTTAACCCTTTGACGCTTGAAATCAGACATTCTTTGAGAGCTAGTCGGTCTATTTTGTAAACTCTGCTGTTGTGCGTCAAGCGCCTGTGGCATGGAAAAACCCTGAGGGCGCTGAAAGTTTGTCAGCTGACGAAACCTCGACAATGTTGGATCTCCATCTTCTCTAACGGTCTATTTTCAACAAGGGGTCGTCCACCATTGTCCCCTGTAAAAAATGGATTTTTTACCCACTTTTTAAACGTCTGTTCATGGTTGGATTCTGTTGTCCCTTGTAATTCACGATTTTAAGCCTGCCTGAGATATTTTTCTTCTATGGACCTGGCATATTGTGTCGCAAAGGCATGCCTCTCGTGATTTGCCTCTATTTCCTGAGCCATTGCTAGGGCTGAAGGCAGGTCTGCAGGTTGAGCAGCAAATAGAACATCAGTTAAGTTTCTCTTTAGCCCAGAAATAAAGACACGCAGGGCATCAGACCTATGCTTATCATTCATATATCGGGCATGGTCCGTCTCATATGTCATAGATGTCTTGTTTGTAAGGAGTGAGAGTTTCTTCTCAACCTCATCATAAAACTGTGTAATAGACATCTGCCCCTGCCTGAGTGTTGTAAGCTCTTGCTCGAGCAAGTGTAATGGGCGTTTATCGGAATAGGTAAAGTCAAGGCGGCTAATAATGGCGTCAAAATTAAGGACTGTATTAAATGAAGAAAGAACAGAGTCAGCAGATCCCCTAATTTTGTTACGGATTATGAAAACAGCCTGGTAATGCCTAGAACTACCGCTATGCTCTCTGAATAATTCATATGCAGCTGCTGCTGCTTGTCGCCAAGAAACATATTTTCCCTGAGACCCATCAAACTCTGGCAATGATTTTACCGCATCGAGGCCTTCATCACAACTCACATTGCCGGTTACAGCAATAGGCACGTACACTGCAATCTCAGGAGCATGCAACTAGTCGTCCGCTGAAAACTGTACCTTCTATGCAAAGTGGAAACTACTCAATTTGCAATTACTTTAAATTAGTGCCAACACTCTTTCCAAAATAAATGTCTTAACTGAGATTTAACATTTAATTGCATTATTTTGTTACATTTCCTTTTAATTTCGTTTGGCAATTCATAAAAAGGGGTTTCACTCACATGAATCTATGATAGTTTTCCTTCTTCCTTTTCGGGTTTTGTTGTTGCGTTTGTCTCCTTCTCCTCTGCCCAGGACAGTTCGTCCTAGATTGCCAACTCAAATGGGTTTTATTTAGCTCGTGCATTCCAGATTATGTGATCTTGTCGGGGTCGTCGACTTGGTTGGGCGCCAACTGAAGTGACCAACTGGAATAAGCCGGTAGCAGGGTCGTAGCTCCGACTTGATATTCACGGCAGGTATTTTACGATAACGTCACTTTATTTCGGCTGTCAGTTTAGAACTAAATAATACAAAGAGAGAAAGCTTAAGATTACCCTATCTCGCACAGATCACGGCCGCCGACCAGCATCCGAAGTATAGCTTCGTGTGTCGTTCGTCGTCACACGCAGCTTTTCCTAATGTTACTTGTTAACTTATAATCAATTCATCTGATGTTGAAGAAGTAAAATTAAGCAAGATAGAAACAATCTTTTACACATACAACCATAAAATTAAACATGACACTACTGGACAGACACCTGCTCAAATTTTCTTATACGCTAGGCATCCAATATTAGACACTCAAAAAATTAAAGAGAACAAAATAGACAAAATAAATGAAGATAGACAGGAATTTAATATTGACACTAATTACAGAAAAGGTCCACTACAGAAAGGCAAATTAGAAAACCCATTTAAACCAACCAAAAATGTGGAACAGACAGACCCTGACCATTACAAATCACTAATAGAAATAGAGTTACGCACTACTACAAAACACAATTCAAAAAACAAAAAAAAAATAATAAACTCTCAATTTCACAGGGGAGTCTATGAAAAGGTTCGTGTCTAACAATACGCACCTGACAAAGTGGATAAAGTGAAATTAGTTTTCGCGGTAATAAACTTATGGACAAGTCCAGAATACTGGCACATATCGCAAATAGTGACCCCTCAAGTCACTAACAGTGAAATAATAGTGAAACTAAAACATTATACAAAGTTATACAAAGTAAAATTTGAGTTACTCGAACTGGGGCTCCGCTGCCCAGCTGCCACGCGATCGCACAAACAGCTGTTTGCGAGCTTAAAGCTTTTCTATCCCAGGGTTCAAGTTTTGGCTAGAACCCTGGTGATTTGGTGCACACTTCAGTATGAACTCTTTAAATGAAACCGCTGCGGCTGATGAATCATTGGATACTGCGTTTCTCTCGAGCCCCCAATGTGCTGACCCGCAGCGCTTTCAAAAAATAAAGCGAAAGTCTCGTGTTTCTCCGGAGACTGAAAGGAAAAAATCCAAATCAAGCATCGGCAAACAAGGGGAAAACCCTTCGTCTACAGAACCTAGATATGGCGGCAACTCAAACCGATTTGGTTTACTTGCGCATCTCACAGCCGCCAAACAAGTAGGCAATGAAATTGGCGATCTGTATGACCAGCCCAGTACCAGTCATTAAGCTGCTATTGCTGCCGCTAAGCGGGATGCAGCCTCCGCTGGTACAACTAGCTCAGTTAAAAAGGCGCAGTCCAAACCACCTCCTATAGTAATGGAGGGAGTGGACGACGTATGCCTGATGATGCAGAGCATCGAAAGTATAGTGGACCTAGAAAAGGTTGAGGCTAGGGCGTCAATGAGCGGTGTCTTAAGGCTTTACGCGGCTTACGCTAATACATTTCGCACCATAGTGAACTGGCTCGAGATCGAAGAGTATGAGTTCCACTGCTACCAGCTTAAAGAGGACAGGCCTTACAGGGTATGCATGAAAGGCCTGCACCACAATACGCTACATCACCAAATCAAGGATGAGCTGGAAAAGATCGGGCAGAAGGTTCTCGATATTCATACACCGCTAAGGCGAAACGAACCAGGTACCTCAAAAGCGTCGCCACTCAACATGTCCTTCCTAAACATTGCTGCTGCGACAAACAATAAGGAGATCCTGGCGGTAAATGCACTATGTCGTATGAGAGTACTTATTGAGCCTCTCCGCAAGAGTAACGCTATTGTCCAGCGCCATCGTTTTCAGCAGTTTGGCCACACAGCCAAATACTGCCATAAGGCCCACATTTGTGTGAAATGTGCCGGCGAACACCCAGCCAAGGAGTGTACTAGGCCACGCATCGAGCTGTGCACTTGCTACCACTGTGGCTGTCAAACTATAAAGGTTGCAGCAAGCTACAAGCGTTCCTGAAGCGATCCAGACCCAGAAGTGGAGTGGCTGGAAGAACAGAGGTAAGCGAGCGACCAACTTCACGGGGCTTAGCTGGAGGTAAGGAGATCCCCTCTTCTCGAGGCGGAATATCTAATGCAAATGTGGCTAGAGGGTCCGTTCACCACAAGCAACCACTGAGCCTGACGCACCAACAACAGAAGCAACAGCAACAGCCCAATGATGGAAGTCCCATTCGTCAAAGGAGCCGCAGCCGGACAAGGGCGTCTAGGGGTACACTTCAGCAGCAGCATTGAAGCCATCCTGCAGACGCTAAATGAAAACATTAATTCTTTGCGCTCGATTCAAGAGAAGCAGGTGGAATTAATGATGATGATGATGAAGCAACAGCAACAACAGTCACAGCAGCAGGGGCAGATTATCAATCTGCTCACTGCTCTTCAAGCGCGTCAAGCGCCATAATGATGCCGCTGCGCATCCTAGTGTGGAACGCCGACGGCGTATCCACGAAGTTGCCTAAAGTAGAGTGCTTCGTGCGACGTCACGAAATCGATGTATTACTGCTCAGCGAGACACACTGCAAGGGGGCAGAGACGCCTAAGCTATTCGGCTTTTTAGCTTACACTGCCAATGATCCGAGTGGTGGCAACGCCAAAGGCGGGGCAGCTATCTTAATCAAATCTAGCCTTGCCCACTTTCCGCTAACACCAATAGCCACTGCCAAGGTGCAACTTGCGCCGGCGGTTATTGAAACGGCACTTGGTCCTATAAGCTTTGGAGCGGTCTACTGCCCACCGAGATTTGCATGGACTACGGACGAGTTTAAGGACATTTTGGAAGAGTTCCAGACGAAGTTCATTGTTGCAGGCGATTGGAACGCGTCCCACTGACTCTGGGGTGCGGAAAGGAGCAACCAAAGAGGCATTGCATTTGCGAATCTCGTCCTAAATTCGGAGGTGGACTCGCTAGAGGCAGTAGAGGCTCACCAGGATACATCGATTTTGCACTGACAAAGGGTGTGCTGGGCATCCACGCTAGCATAAGTGCGGTTGTTGAGCTTAGCTCCGACCACCTGCCTCTGGTAATTACGCTGGATGCGGGGGCAATATCCTACCCTAAGATGGAGCGGCTTATCACTAGGCGTACTAACCTGGAGGTATTCCAATCGCAACTGGAGTCCACACTGCCCCTCAACACTGCCTTAAACTCTGGACAGGACGTTGATGATGCTATCGAACTGCTCACCAACAATATCAAGTCAGCAGCTAGATTGGCAACTCGCAGAATATCTCGGCAGCCCGCGGCAGATCGAATCCCAATACCCAGGGAGATCTTGCTGCTTATAGCTGAGAAGAGGCGCTTACGCACTAGGTGGATGAGGTCTCGGCACCCGTTGGACAAAACGGAATGGAATCGAGCGCTGAGTAGGCTCCGATGCGCGTTGGTGCTGCACAAAGCCGCATGGTTCGACGAAAGGCTTGCCAATACTGGAGTCGAAAGCGAAGCGACGCATTCGCTGTGGAAGGCCACGCGCGCAATCAAAAGGCGTTGCACGAGGAAGGCGCCTCTAGTCGATAGCAACGGGACATGGTGTCGGACCGACTTGGGACAAGCGGAGGTATTCGCTGCGCACCTCGCCGAGCGATTTCAACCATTCAAGCTTGCCAGCCTGCAACAGGTTGAAGAAACTCAGGACCAGCTGAACCAAGCGCTTCAAATGGATCTGCCAATCACGCCGTTTGAACCCTGCGAGGTAGCCGAAGTCATTGCGCGCCAGAGCAACAACAAAGCACCAGGACATGACGTCATCTGCAACGCCACATTGAAGGCCCTGCCCAGACAAGCGATCCTCTACATAACGTTGGTTTTCAACGCTATTGTGAGGTTGCAATACTTCCCTTATCAGTGGAAGCTCGGGATAATCTCCATGATCCACAAACCTGGCAAGGCGGAAAGGGAGCCCACCTCGAAGGTGTTTGAGAGACTGATTGCTGTCCGGATTGTAAGGATTATGGAAGCCCAGGGGATTACCCCTGAGCACCAGTTCGGTTTTCGTGCTGGCCACTGTACTGTTGAGCAGCTCCATCGAGTCGTTAAGCAAATTCTGACTGCCTACGACAGTAAGGAATATTGTAACAGCCTCTTCTTGGACATTCGAGAAGCGTTTGATCGAGTGTGGCACATTGGACTTCAACTGAAAATCAATTGGGTTGCTAAAATCGTACCTGGAAGGAAGGAGGTTCGCTGTGCGCTTTCATTCAGCAATTTCCACCGAGCACAACGTGGTAGCTGGTGTTCCACAAGGTAGTGTCCTCGGCCCCCTGCTCTACTGCCTGTATAGCCACGACATGCCGCAGCCGGATGTAAGCCTTTACGGGAAATCTATGTTGGCCACATTTGCCGATGACGTGTGCGTCATCCTTGGAGTACCTTGGAGTGCTTCTGGATCGCAGACTCACATTTTCCAAGCATGTGACCGACATCAGAACGCGCCTACGTGCCAAGGTGGCAAAGCACTACTGGCTACTTTGTTCGCGCAGTAAATTGTCGCTATCTAACAAGCTGACAATTTACAAACAGATCTTAACACCAAACTGGAAGTATGGGTGCCAAATCTGGGGCTTGGCATGCGACAGCCAAATCAAAAGGATCCAGGCTATTCAAAATAAGGTAGCAAGACTTATCACCGGCTGCGAGTGGTTTGGTCGAAACACCACCCTGCACAGAGACCTGAAACTAGAAACGGTATTTGACGAAATAAACCAGCACTCGAGCAGATACCATGACAGGCTGGAGCGCCACAGAAATCGGCTGGCCAGCGCTCTAAACAGATCTCGCCCACCAAGGAGGCTCAATAGAAAGCAACCGAGGGATCTCATTACCCGATCTCCTTTGACAAGGGTCAGCAGAAGCTGACGCTTATCTTAAATCCTATTTGTTATATGTGATTGTTATGTAATTGTAGTAAAATTACTGTAAATTTGAAAAAGCTAACTATAGTTAGCCGGCGAGCCCAAATGGGCTGAATTAATAGATAAGAAGGACACAAAGGGGCTTCAAGACTTCCCCGTATGCCATAATAAATAAATTAATAAAAAAAAAAATTTCACATTCACCTGGTACCCGATAACACTATTGTTTATACTGATCACAGCTGTTCATGGACAACAAATTCACATTAATAATATTGACACCAACCACGGATATCTCCTTTTTTCTGATAAGCCAGTCCAGATACCATCCTCCTTTGAACATCATTGCTTAAAGATCAATTTAACTGAAATAGACATCGTGGTTGACTATTTTGAGCAAAGACTACGAACCGATTACCATGCACCCCAGATCAAATTTTTATACAATAAAATAAAAAGAGAACTAGCCGGAATAACCCTGAAACATAGAAACAAACGGGGTCTTATTAACATTGTGGGTTCAGGTTTTAAATACCTATTTGGAACACTAGATGCAAATGATCAAGTCGAAGTACAGAAAAAACTTGAAATCAACGCCCATAACTCAGTAAAATTACATGAACTCAACGACGCCATACGATTGATAAATGACGGAATGCGAAAGATACAGAATTATGAAAATAACCACACCATCATTGACAGTCTTTTGTTCGAACTAATGCAGTTTACGGAATACGTAGAAGATTTGGAAATGGCTATGCAGCTTTCCGGACTTCGACTGTTTAACCCCAAATTACTAAACTACTACAAACTTGAAAATGTGAACAGCCAAAACATTTTAAACATTAAAACATCCACTTGGATTAACTACAATGATAACCAAGTATTAATCATATCCCACATACCCATTTACCTTTCACTAATAAACACAATTAAATTAATCCCTTACCCAGACTCCAACGGCTATCAGCTAGATTACACAGACACACAATCATATTCTGAAAAACAAAATAAAGTTTATAATACCGAAAATAAAGAAGTAAAAAATGACTGTGTCACCAATATTATTAAACACTTAAATCCAATTTGTAATTTTAAGCCAGTACACACGAACGAAATAATAAAATACATAGAACCAAACACAATTGTAACCTGGAACTTAACCCAAACAATTCTTAACCAAAATTGCCAAAATTCAATTAATAATATAAAAATGGAAGGAAACAAAATGATAGGAGTAACGCAATGCAAAATTGAAATCAATAGTATAATTTTAAGTGAAAATCTGTTAAAACCAGAAATAGATTTGACACCACTATACACACCACTTAATATAACAAAAATAAAAATTGTAAAACACAACGACATTGTTGAGATGATTTCAGAGAACAATATTACACTTTACATACGAATGATCATTGTAATAATTGCACTAATTTTGTTGTACTTATATTTAAGATATGTATCATTTAAACCATTTATGATGCTGTATGCAAAACTTAAAATAAGAAAAAATCAAAATCAAAACACACCACAACAAACAGAAATAGAAGAAAATCCATTTCCCACACTATCACACATCAATCCCAGCCCAAGTATAGGCTTCTCTTTAAGGGAAGGGGAGTGACGTATTTGGGTGGTCCAAACCAGCCACTTCTATTATTTCAAAGAAAACAGTAATGCACTCTAGTAATTTTCCATAATGTATCCCAGCTGCGCAGCATTCGTTTATCTTTGGCAGCGCAGCCGTTCTTGTAAACATCCTAAAGCCTGACCTAAGCAGATTTGACTGCCCTCTTTCAACACTTCCTAACCTTAAGAACCCAAGAGCGAGGCTCTCCCGAAATACAAATATTGTTCAAATACTGAGGCTTCTCCTCAATCCAATTTGCATTTGATTTTTAGTCTGAGATCCAAAGAATAAAGTCGTGAAACTATTTCTCCTAAAAACTATTTTTTATTTCTTGGCGTTGTTCTTAGTCAACTGACGGGACATTAGTTCGACTCAAAAATAAAACCAAAATTTTACTATATATAATTTCCTCATTAATGCTGAATATACGTCTTGATAGGTGATTGCCCTAACTCGTGACAAAGAATATCGTCGTACCAGAAATATACCTTTATACCTCGTACGAACTGTCTTAATTTCATCCTAAAGGAACAACAACTGATTCGAGGGGCCCAACGCAACGATGGATAAACCTCTTAATTAAAGGATTAACGTGAGTAAATATTGTGAATGATATGAAGGGAATTTTCAAGTGCTAAAGCACATCGAATATCGACGCGAAAACTGTCGAGCAGCATAATCGCTTTTCTCGCATATTTTCGTTTTGGTTTTGAATTGTTTTTTTTATTTTGATAAAATTTGAAATGAACAAATAATTTTCTTTGAATATAATGTAAGCTTATATATTCATATTTTGATATTATTCTATTCGATCTAAGTACATAGCTTTTAATTAAATTCACTATTAAAACGGAAAGAATGAAGTCAATTTGTAACGTAATGAAATAATGGTATAGTCTCTTATTATTAATGGATTGTCACCGAAACGTCAACATGTACAACGTTCGCTAGAACTTAATTATCGTCAAACAAGGGGTAGCTATAGTAAATTGTTGTTGAATGGTTTTTCCATATATTTATTAGTGTAAGTTTATTAATTATAATAGGGCTTGTGCGGTCTGCACTTAATGAGGCGAATTGTAAGTACGTTGCGATGACCGACGCTTATAATCTCCCAAAATCGACTGACTTAAGTATATCAAGAGTTCTTATCTCTAAAGCTTAATCTACTAATAACAAGGTACAGTTCTTATAGGTAAAGCTCGATCTATAAATAGGAAAAACGCTTGAGGCTTACGACTATATTTCAGCTGTTTGGTGATTGTGTTAACTCCTCCCCTTCTAAGACGAAGGCTGTCCACAGACTTTTTACAATTGGCAAATCTATTTGAAAGCGGATCTTATGGGTAACATTGGTTGTGCTTACAGCATACTCATTGCCACTAAGTTCCCATACTGCCAACTTGGTACTGCGTTAAACCATCGAAGGGAAGGCAGCTCTGCATATCTGGATGATCCGAGAAGTTCGTAAATGCTGTTGATTCTCGCAACAAGGTTCTGGAGATGATCGTAGCGAACTTGGAAAAAATCTTTATTGTAACCGTCGACTTGTTGACGACGATGATGCTGATGTTGGTTGAACTAGTTGACCATCAAAACGTATTGGTTGAACGCACTCTGGATGGCGTCTGATGGCAGATATTATTCAGTTCGTCGTTTCTGTACCCAGGCGCAGAAATAGTTGCCGCATCTTTACGTCTTTAGCAGATATTACGTTGATAGATCTTAATTCCCTCTTCTACTCTTCTCATCTACTTAAGAGGTAGTTACAGTTTTAATACTAAAGTTTTGACAATAATTAAGTATAACAATTATAATTTTATAATAAAGTTCATTCAGATATTTTTGATATTAAAGTATGTAGTAAAACGCTTATTGATTGCAAGTATTGATTTTCCTATTTAGTTGAACAGAATCAGAAAAGGGTATTGATAACATTAGTGTTTTTTTTTTTTTTTAATCGGGAATTTGAAATCTAATTAGAGTGAGTGCGCTATACTGTTATTATGCCGTTTTGGTAATGCATTTATTTTCTATGGTAGTTTTAGGAAATATTTGTGGTTGCGTGGATTTTAAGTTTTCAAATCATTCGGGTCTAGCATTTCATCACATACCTTTAAACTTTTCTAAAGAGGATGAAGCGGAAATAATACGAAATGTTTAAAGATTAAATAAGTAAGATTTGACAAATATTTAATTGAAAAACTTTTGCAAACTCTTTTACTAGTGTCCAGATTTCACGTTTGTATTTTGCTAACTTGGCGATGGTCACAAAAGGAAAAGAAATAATAAACCTAGTGTAGATTATCTTTATGAACGACCCTCCCTTTTATGAGGACCGTTGTCCCGAGGTCTGCTTCGATTAGTTCTTCCCTATACCGTGGGGTTAGTTTATTTCCCAAGCGATTGTTTTGTTTTACCATGACGGTTTCTCCCACCTCAAAGGTTCTGTCTCGTCTTGTTACATTTTCTCTTCTTAGCTGTTTTTCCTGAGCTTCGTTAACCATTTCTACTATCTCGTTAGCCAATTCGGGAGGAGTTGAATGAATAATGTCGATCGGTCTTCTATTGGTGACTGAGTGCACCGTCTTATTATATTCTATTGTTGCCTGAAGAATAAGGTTGACTGTATCATTCATTCCACTGTCAAGTTTCAGGCATCGAGCTATTTCTAAAAGCGTGCTGTGAAACCTTTCAACATGTCCGTTTGAGGTACTATGAAGTGGAGGTGCGTTCGCTATGTCAACATTAAAAAGATTTTTCAAAGTGACTTCATTGACTCGGAATTTATGGACGGTTCATTGTCACAAAATATTGTCTTTGAATGGGGATAAAAGTTCATTAGTTGCATAACTGCAGGTTCTAAATCAGTTATCGTTCGAGAGCCGATTGGTTGCACAATAGCGAATTTGGAAAGTTTGTCAATACATGTCAAAAAGTACTTCCTGTCCGTAGAAAATATATCAATATGCAATGTCTCGCCTACATGTGACTGAATAGGTGTTCTCCCGAGGATTTGCTTTTGCGGATGGCGGTCGTATTTGGCTTTTTGACAAACCAAGCAGTTAGCAACAAAGGTAGCGGCTATTTGTGACATTTTAGGGAAAAAGTAGTATTGGAGAATTTGTTTTACATTCTCCTGTGCTGCCCTATGCGCTCTGTTGTGCTCCAAAGACACTATTTCCCGTTGCTCAGCTTGATTAAAAATGTCGCTAACCATTTTCATAGTGTGTCGGAAGGTCGTTGCTGGAAACTCATTTACAAGACTGTTTTGAATGAAAGCTAGTACAGGTAAATCGCAGTGTATCGCATTCACTACATCCGGCTTAACTACATCACGAATTCTTCCGATTAAGGTCTCTTTGTCTAGAAATTGTATTAGATGCCTTGTCTTGCTTCCGAAAATAACAAAAGTTCGAGTTGAGTCTGCGATGCCCTCATCTATTACAATTTGGTTTCTAAAACAGTTAACCGGCTTGTCGATAGTTTCGATTGTAAAAGTCAATGAAATTTCGCTATGTATTGTTGCAATGTCTGACCGGGGTTCGTCGTCTAGGACATGAATAGCCTGCCTGGATAGTGCATCGGCAACATAGTTCTCCTTGCCAGGTTTATAGAAAATTTTAGCATTATGTTCGTCTATAAACGCCTTCCATCTCTTGATTTTTGCATTTGGATTCCTATCTGACACGGAGTATGTTAACGGTTGATCTGTAAAAATGTTTAAGTTTTTGACACCATATAGATAGTTCCTAAGAGACTTTAAAGCCCAAACGATGGCCAAAAGTTCTCGTTCATTTGTTGCGAAATTAAGTTTTCTATCCTGTAGAGTTCTCGAAATCATTGTAACAGGCTTGTCATCCTGTGATAAGACTGCCCCCAGGCCAAAAGCCGAAGCGTCTGTTGTTAAGTCAAAGGCTTTTCTATAATCGGGATATAATAACATTACATTTTCGGAGACAAGAACATTTTTAAGCTTCTCAAAAGCAGAACATTGTCTTTCATCGAAAGAAATTGGTATCTTTTTAGACTGGCTTGCGGAAACTTTTCCGTTTTCACCCTTCAGAATGTCAGTGAGTGGTCTAGCAATAGAGGCGAAGTCCTTAATAAAGCAGCGGTAATAACTTGCTAGCCCTAAAAACGATCGAACACTAAACAGATTAGTAGGTTGATTATATTTCTGAATAGCCTCTACTTTGCTAGGACTGGTTGTGATACCTCCACTTGACACCATAAATCCGAGATACTCGACGCTTTCCTTGAAGAAAAACGATTTCTCTTTAGAAACCCTCATGTTTGCCTCAGACAGTCTGTCTAGTACCCAAGCAACGTCGTTTACGTGGTCTTCAATTCCGTTTGAAAATATTATTACGTCATCAACGTAAACATAACATGACTTTCCTATACGGTCCCTAAGAACATCATCAATAGCACGTTGAAAAATACTTGGGGCATTTTTCAAGCCAAACGGCAAACGGCAAAACTCGTATTTTCCATTTCCTACTGAAAGGGCAGTTTTCTCCCTATTCTTTTCTGCGAGCAGAATTTGGTGAAACCCCGATTTTAGGTCAAGGGTTGTAGAGAACCTGGCCTTTCCCAAATTTGACAAGATGGATACTACGTTTGGTATAGGGTACTTGTCGTCGATTGTTTTTAAATTTAGTTTTCTAAAATCTATAACCAACCTTTTCTTAGTATTTCCCTTTTCATCTGTACCTTTTTTATCGACTACCCAAACCGGATTGTTGTAAGGTGACGACGAGGGCCTTATAATTCCGTCCTTTAACAAAGCATTTGTCTCCTTATTCACAAAATCTGATACGCCCATGGGGTACGGATAGAGTTTTGAGTAAATGGGTTGGTCGTCCTCAGTACGTATTGTGGCAATAATGTTGGTATTATACGGCAGTGCTTCTTCCGGTTCCGCAAAGACGGCCAATCGGTTTCGAAGCATTGTATGGAATTTATTAGATATCTGATTTGGAACCACAATATTCTCTATGTTGGTGAAATTTACGCTGTCACATCTCAAAAACTGAATAGATTCCACTTCATTGTTGATATTCAACGTTTTGTTCTTAAAATCTAACGTTGCATTTCCCTGTTTCAAAAGGTCAAGTCCTATTATTGCGTCAAAACTAGAGAGACTTGGAAGAATAAAGAATTGAACAGATGTGTTAAATAGCTTAATAAAGCATTTCTGTTTGACGGTGTTGCAACCATGAAGCGATTTTACCGTGAATTTATTTTGTACCGGCATTATGTTTTTTAATTCAGTCAAGTCAGTCAGTCGGTGTCAATCAAAAGTTTTATGGTTCTCCCTACTATCTCTCTTTCTATGTACGGTAGCAGGGATTTGTGGCTAAAAAATGAACATGATCGTAATTCACTAGTTCGTCCTCATAATCATCAACCTCCGCTTCTGCCTCCTTTTGATAACCGTCTGTGTCTTCCTCACATTGACCTTTCTCATGAGGTAAGTGGTTGATCCTCTGCTGTTTTGGCCCTGTAAACCTTGCACTGCCACTCGTTGGTCTTTTTGATGCTTGCGCATACCCAACATGTCCCTGAGCCTGACTTGTGTTTTGCTGTTGCGGTTGCGATGCGAATTGATTTTGTGTTTGAAATGAATTTTGTTGTTGGGATGGCCAAGAATATTGTTGTTGAGATGGCCCAGAATTTTGTTGTTGGGATGGCCAAATATTTCCCTGAGTCGGAAATGGAGCTTGTCCAAAATTTCCAGTTCTTCTAGATCGCATGGATACATTAGGATTTGTTAACTGGACTGGATCTTGTCTTTCCTGGTTATCATAAGTATGCACCTGGCGCTTGCTAAAATATGGGTTTAGTTTGCATGGGCATGATTGAATTTCTATCCCTATCGCTGTGCTTTTGTTCGGTTTTCTGACCCCTGTCTCCAATATTTTTAGAATAAATAAGGGCGAATTGGTAACGCTCATGGTTCGACTCGACCTCTTGCGCTAAAGCGAGAACAGTTGGTAAATCTTTTGGACCTTTTGCAAAAAGAATGTCGCTCAACGATTTCTTAGCTCCGGTTACAAATACACGTAACGCGTCCGCCCTGTACTTTTCATTCAGTGACATCGCCAAGGCACTATCAAATGTCATTATTGTCTTGTTGGTAAGTAGGGTCAGTTTTTTCTCGACTTCATCGTAGAATTCAGTAAGAGTCATGTCTCCCTGTCGCAAAGTTGATAGCTCTTGTTCGATTAAGTAGATCGGCCTTTTGTCAGAATATGTGAAATCAAGACGGCTGATCCAAAGACACTAGAATAACAAGATGCGTAACGGCCATACATTCGTTTGGCACTATGCAGCCACTTTTTTGGTGAAGGCCAAATTTGCTCTCTTTCCGCTCGCTCACGCTGAGAGCGTAAGAAATGTAAAAATAGAATTTGCTTGCTTGTGTGAGTAAAAACAAGAGACGAGAACGCGTATAAATTAAAATTGTTACTCTTTATTTATTTAAAAAAATAAATTTTATTTTTTATTATTTAACATTTATATGGTGAAAAACTTTTTCACTTATACTATTACGAGACACTTGGTAACTTATGTTTAACTTCGAGCTGTTGACGATCTCGTCCCGATTCAGACTCCCGACTCTTACAGACTCCCGATTCAGCCTGACTGATCTTCAAATTCTAAGTCCTAATCCAATCAACCTCGGCCAGAAGCTTTTCTTTCGGAAAATTACCGAACTTTCGATAAAAGCTTTATGCTGGAAATTTTCCACTGCATTGTGAAATTCAATTATGCTGATCGATGCAATTTTTGATTGATACGCAATAAGTCGGCCGTGGCTTGGTCTCCAAGCGGAAGCTGTGTTTACGTTAAGTTTGGGTTGCTTATGTTAGCGGCTAGCTGAGTGCTGGCAAAGGCAATGACAAAAACAAAGACAAGGGCAATTCCGACGAGATTGAGAATTGGAATTTGTTTATAAATTGTGGAAGGGAGCTATGTTCATGGGTTGGATAACTCTCCCCCCTCTAAAATGACGCGTCCCGCTTCATTATTAATTTCGTTCAAACGTTCATTTAATTCTGTTAAAAATTCTACATCATTATTTGGTTTTTCTGTTTCTGGCCGTTTTTGTTTGGTTACAAATATATAATATCTGATTTTTATTATTAATATAGTAATGAAATACAAAATGATTAAAATTAATAATATAAATGAAATTGAAATTTTCCAATTGTAAATTTCAATAAATGGGTTTAAAATATTAATGTTGTCAAGAGAAAGTTCTGAATTGTTTGATTTTATATATTCTGATATTTCTAAGTTTTTAAAGTGGTTGGTAGTTATGTACTCAAGTATTTTGTTTTCTGAATTGGTGTATGAAATATTATTTATTGTAGTTGTACTGTTAAATGTTATTAAATATGACTCATTTAAATGACAATCGTTCACAATATTATTTCCATTTATTAGAATGGCACCTTCTTGAATGATATCTATATTCTTATTCTTTTCTAGAATTTTAGTGCAAATTGATTTTTCTCCATTTAGTAAGCGGGTAAAACAAGTCTTATCTTTACTTATAATACAATAGTTGTTCAAAAGTTCGTTCTTAAAATTAGATATTTCATAATAGGTATTTTCGCATTTTGCGACCTGATTACTTATAAGTAATTTTCCATCAATATGTGAAATGGATCTGACATAGTAAATTTCGCATCTGTTTGTTATAACGGGGTATTTTATATAAATTATTAAGAGTTCTTTATGCAATACAATTTTGAATATGGCGATGTCCATTAAGTCTGCAATAAGTACAGGCTGTTGTTCGTGATCTAATATTTCTTTGATGTCTTCATTGTTTAAAATTTTTGTGTTGAATAAATCAATTTTGGCCAGTGTGATAGTATCAATAATGTTTTGTAAGTCAAATGCTAATAAACGTAGGCGATGTTTTCTTAATGGCAATTCTTGATCGATAAAAATGTTTTTAAAATGATCGGAAAGTGATTTTATCTCTTTAAACAATTTGGAATTAATAATAAATTGTTGGTTATTGTTTTCAATTAAATCATTTATTTTATTCTGTATTTTAATGAAATCATCGTGATCCGGAGTTCCAGCTAACCATTTCCAAACAGTGCCTAACTCATTTATTCCCCTTTTTGATCTAGTTGGTATCAGTTGTGACAAAATTAATTCTATTATCTGTATTTCGTAAGTAATTTCCCATTGTGTCCGTGTATTTTTATCTTTTCTTACATATCCTGATTCTAGATTGATTATTTCTTTATAAAAACTTAAGTTAGTTACGTGGTATAAGTCAGCATATGATTCATAGGTAAGGACATCCTTTTTGTCTTTGAACAGGAAGAATTCGTGATTGGAGTAATCAATTATTTCTGAAGTGGTTATCATTACGAATGTTATTAAAAGTAATACGAAATGCATTTTCTGTAATTTAATAAATAAAAAAAATATGGTATTTGTTAAAACTTAATGTTGTCTTTGTGAATAGTCCTGTTTCTACTATTTATTATAACTTTGTTAGGTAAGTTTTCCTTAACAACCTGTTTTTTATATCTAGTTTTTAGCTTATTTCTTTCGCCGTGTTTTTTCTCATAAACAACTTGACCTACGTGATATTCTTTTTCTCTGCGACCTTCATTGTGTGTTACTAACATTTTTTCTTGTGTATTCTTTAGAATTCTTGAAATGTTTTCGTGATTAATTTTATTATATAGAATATCAAAGGGTTTTTGGTTTGTTGTAGAATGAATGCTTTGATTGAATTCTTTTGCGGCTCTAATAATTATTTTAGAATAGTCAGTGAGATTAAATTCTTCTTTTATACAACGAGCTAATTCTGTTAATGTTGAATGTGCTCTTTCTACTTGTCCGTTCGAGGTACTGTGTCTGGGGTCGGCGAAATGTAGAGTTAAACCACATCTTTGTGCAAAGGATTTAAATTGAGCAGAGGTGAAGCTCGGTTCATTATCTGTCATAATTACTTTGGCGTGGGGAAAATGTTGGAGTAATTCCATTACTTTATTCTCGATGTTTAGTTTATTTTGAATTTCTTTTACAACCAGGAATTTTGAATATGCGTCAATACAGGTTAAGAAAATAAGACTTTGCGCTTAAAAAATGTCGATGTGTAAATTCTCTCCTTCTTTAGTTGGAATAGGAGCTTCTCCAATAGGGATTTTAATAGGATGCCGGTTGTATTTATTTTCGTTGCAAATTGTACAATTTTTTATGTATTCCTTTAATTTGATATATAAATTTGGCCAATAAAATAATCTATTAATTTGTTTATAATTTTCGTCTAATCCTCTGTGAGCACGACTATGTGTTTCTTCTATTATGATAGCCTTATCTTCGTTATTTTCCACGTCTTGTAGAAATATTTTAGTATAAAGAAATTTGTTGTTAAAGTTATTTTTTAATGGTAATTGAATATGATAAAGATCTTCTAAAGTGCAATGAATTCCTACCGTTATGTTTGGTTTTAGATATTCCCTTAATATTTCTATTAAGTTTTCTGGCGTATCATATTCAATTATATGTCTAGTCTTATCAAAAACATTCAATGACTCATGTATTGTATACCTCCCCTTTGTTAATAACAGTTGTTGTTGAAACTGATTTAACGGTTTTCGGGTCTCTTGTATTACATTTTCAAAACTACTTTCGGCAGAATGCTGTGTATTTTGATCTGAGTTTGATTGTTCTAAGTCGCTGTTAGTAATATTATTTATTTTTATTCGAGATAATGCGTCGGCTACGACATTAGTTGTTCCGGGTTTATATATTATTTTCGGGGTGAAACTTTCTATAAAGGAGTACCATCTTTTCATTTCTACGTTCGGGTTTTTATCTGAGATTGTGAAAGATAAAGATTGATGGTCTGTTTGTATTTCTATACCAATTACACCATATAAGTAATTCCTGAGATTTTTAAGAGCCCAAACTATTGCCAACAATTCCTTTTTATTTGTGGCATAAAGTTGTTCGGTTTTATTTAAAGTTTTGGATATGAAAGTAATTGGTTTATTTTCCTGTGATAAAACTGCTCCGATAGCTACATCTGATGCGTCTGTTGTTAAAGTGAATTTTTTGTTATAATCTGGTTGAACTAATTCCACTTGTGCTATTAAATTATCTTTAAGTTCTTTAAAAGCTTTAACAGCTGGGTCGTCTAACTGTATTGTAATTTTTGTAGACATTCTCCTAGAAATTTTTCCATTATCTCCTCCTAGGTATTTGGTTAAAGGTTTTGCAATTTTTGCATAATTTCGGACAAATTTACGGTAATAGCCGGTGAGGCCTAGAAAACTTTGAAGTTCTCTAATGTTTTGTGGAATCGGATACTTCATAATTGTGGAGATTTTCTCAGGATCTGTTTTAATTACATTGTGAGATACTATATAACCTAGAAATGCTGTTTCTAATTTAAAGAATTTGGATTTTTCTAGAGAAATTTTCATATTTGCTTGTTGTAAAATATTTATTATTTGAATTAAATCTGTGTAATGTTGTTCAATTGTATTAGAAAATATTATTATATCATCCATATAAACATGACAAGTTTTTCCGACTTGTTCTCTCAATATGTCATCCATTGCTCTTTGAAATATTCTAGGTGCGTTTGTTAACCCAAATGGCATACGTAAGAATTCAAATTTTCCGTTATTTATAGAGAATGCTGTTTTTTCAATATCTGAATTTTTCATTAAAATTTGGTGGAATCCTGATTCCAGATCAATGGTTGAGAAATATTTTGACTTCCCTAAGTTAGATAATATTACAGACGGATCTTGCATCGGATATCTGTCAGGTATTGTGCTTTCATTTAATTTTTTATAGTCAATAACTAATCGATGTTTTGGAGATCCATCTTCGTTTTGACCTTTTTTAGGCACTACTAAAACTGGTGAATTGTAAGGGCTTCTACTTGGTCTTATAATTTGTTCTTTTAACATTCTATCGATTTCATTATTAACGAAATCTGAGACCGACATGGCATAAGGATATTGTTTGCTATAAATTGCTCTGTCATTGACTGTATTTATTTCTCCTCGAATATCGGTACGAAAAGGAATTTGCGTATTTATTTTAGAATGCTCCTTTTCAATTTTATTCATAACTTTATTTTCAAATTCTTTTATTTGATTTGAAATAATATTTAGGTTATGAATTTTTTTTTTGTCGGAAAACTCAACGACTGCGTGCTCGGTATTTGTGGATTCCAAGCTATTTGATTTAAGACTGACGGAATTAACATCGTCGGCTTGTTCAGGATTTTTTAATCCCAAACTGATATATTTTTTATTAGCGGATAAATCTACGCTGGCGTGCTCAGGATTTTTTGATCCCAAACTGATATATTGTTTATTAGCGGATAAATCTACGCTGGCGTGCTCAGGATTTTTTGATCCCAAACTGATATATTGTTTATTAGCGGATAAATCTACGCTGGCGTTCTCAGGATTCATTGATCCCAAGCTATATAAACTGCCTTCAGCAATTACTGTTTCGGTTTTATATATCTTTTGCTCATCTAAATATTTTTTAATTATATATTCTTTTAATGGAAGAATATTTTTTTCCTCAATTAAACACAAATCGTTTTTATCCTCGTCAAAATATTGGAGTTTCTCTTTATTTCCCTTATACTCCATGATTCCTTTCTCGATATCTAATTTAGCTCCAATCTTTCTTAACAAATTGAATCCAATTAATAGATCAGATTCTAAACCCTCAATTTCATAGAATAAATGTTGTTCCCCAAATATATTTATCAAATGATAATATTTTATGATTGAATATCCATGAACTGTAGATACTCTTTTGTGTATTGATAATTCCCTTTTATTCTCATAAATACCCTTTTTTATATAACACGCGGTGGCTCCTGTGTCTATTAATATTTTGAATTGTCTTTTAGTTTTTCTGTCTACCCTTGTGATATGAGGCATCCCTCTGTAAGGTGCTGATCTAAAAAATGGTTCTCGTTGATATTATTTACTCTCATTGTTTTATGAGCTGGCTGGTTGACTGTTCCCGTTGATTCCCGTTTTATCGGGGGGTGTGTTTCGGACTGATTTACAAGACCTGCGCTTATGTTGTGTTTTTGCGCTGGGTATTGATTATAATTATTTCTTTGGAAATTATTATTAAAATTGTGTCGGTTATTATTATAACTCCACTGGTTGTTATTATTCCTAGGATGATTATAATTTTTAAACGGACGATTTTGAACTCTTATGGAGTCGTCTACTTCCATAGGTTCTGGTGGTGGTTGAACTTTGGAATTATTATTAAAATTCCAATTGTTATTCGTTCCGAAGTTGTGGTGTGGTGGTGGTTGAACTTTGGAATTATTATTAAAATTCCAATTGTTATTCGCTCCGAAGTTCCCGTTTTGCGGCCAATTATTATTTATCCTATTTGGTGTATTATTAATCTGTCTAGGGGCAAATCTAAGGTTGTTTCCTTGATTTCTGTTTTCACTCCTAAATCCATTATACCTATTTGCAAATTGAGCTCTAAAGTTGTTAGACTCTAATTCCTGACACTTTGCCAAAGCATTTGGCAAATCTGGTGGGTTGAGAGAGAAGAGTGTTTCTGAGATTGAACCGTTTAATCCAGAAATAAAAATTCTTAGCGCGTTGCTCCTAATTGTTTTATTTGTTTCCTTGGTTATTAGGCCGTCCTTTCCATAAGTCATTATAGTTTTATTTATAAGTAACGTCATTTTCTTATTTACTTCGTTGTAGAATTCGTTAATGGTCATGCGTCCCTGTCTTAAGATGCTTAATTCTGTTTCGAGTATATGGATTGGTCTTTTATCGCTATAGATAAAATCCAATCTAGAAAGAATCGCTTGAAAGTTTAAAACGGTACCATGGTTGGTTAGAGCATCGTGTGCTGCTCCCATGATTTTATTACGTAGAATTTTTAAAGCGATAAAATATTGTTCACTTTCAATTTTATATAGACTCATTGCGGTTTCCGCCGCTTCTCTCCAGCCTACATATTGGGTTATTTCTCCTGTGAACTTTGGTAAGGATTTAATTACTTCTAATGTAGTTTCGCATTTTATGGTTCGGTCTATTGTTTGGATCTTATAGTCTTCTACCTCATTTTTGTTAGCGGCTAACTGCTCTTCTAACCCTTCAAGTTTTCTGGTTACTTCACTCAACTGTACATTTATTAATCTGTTTATTAATTCCATTGTCAGATTACTGGCGCTGGATATCCCGCCCGCAGAAAGGGTTGATACTGAACCTCCGGTTGCCATTGTTAAATTTAAATTATCAAAACTATTTATCAAATCTTCCAGATTGTTTTAAATTAAATTGATATTGTAATATTTAATTTCAAAGTAGTATTCTCTGTATCTTAATCTTAATTTTTTTAAATTTTATTTAAAGACTTAGTGTTGTTTTTATCTGCTCACGATACTTTCCGTGGGAGTTCTTCCTTCAGCGTAGTTGGTGGAGGGTAGGGGTCTTCCTTCAATTGGTTGTTCTTAATAATTCTTTTTTGGTGTCTTCCTTCAATTGGTTGTTCTTAATAATTCTTTTTTGGAGTCTTCCTTCAATTGGGTCGTCTTGATAATTATTTATTGGGGTCTTCCTTCAATTTTTTATATAGCCTTTTTATTTTTGAATTTGAATTTTGAAATTGAATTTGTTTGAATTTCTTTGGTTTCGTAGTTAAGTTCTGAATTTTTATTATTATGTTATGTTTATGTTATTATTATTATTGTTTATTATGTTCTCGTAATTTGTATTAAGTATTCAGTCCACCTTTTTATGTTAAATACTTAATTGGATTATTGCATTTATTGATTTCCAATTAAGTTTTTTATCACGATCACTTTCACATTAGTTAGGCGTCGTTGTATTGTTGTGGATGTTTTAATTTTTCCACTAAAAATATGGATTGTTGGCGGCGCGAGTTCCGTTTTATTTTTAACTTATTATCGTTAATATTTATTTAGAACTTTTGAATACGCCGCCCCACGTTGGGCGCCAATTAAAATTGTTACTCTTTATTTATTTAAAAAAATAAATTTTATTTTTTATTATTTAACTTTTATATGGTGAAAAACTTTTTCACTTATACTATTACGAGACACTTGGTAACTTATGTTTAACTTCGAGCTGTTGACGATCTCGTCCCGATTCAGACTCCCGACTCTTACAGACTCCCGATTCAGCCTGACTGATCTTCAAATTCTAAGTCCTAATCCAATCAACCTCGGCCAGAAGCTTTTCTTTCGGAAAATTACCGAACTTTCGATAAAAGCTTTATGCTGGAAATTTTCCACTGCATTGTGAAATTCAATTATGCTGATCGATGCAATTTTTGATTGATACGCAATAAGTCGGCCGTGGCTTGGTCTCCAAGCGGAAGCTGTGTTTACGTTAAGTTTGGGTTGCTTATGTTAGCGGGTAGCTGAGTGCTGGCAAAGGCAATGACAAAAACAAAGACAAGGGCAATTCCGACGAGATTGAGAATTGGAATTTGTTTATAAATTGTGGAAGGGAGCTATGTTCATGGGTTGGATAACTCTCCCCCCTCTAAAATGACGCGTCCCGCTTCATTATTAATTTCGTTCAAACGTTCATTTAATTCTGTTAAAAATTCTACATCATTATTTGGTTTTTCTGTTTCTGGCCGTTTTTGTTTGGTTACAAATATATAATATCTGATTTTTATTATTAATATAGTAATGAAATACAAAATGATTAAAATTAATAATATAAATGAAATTGAAAGTTATGTACTCAAGTATTTTGTTTTCTGAATTGGTGTATGAAATATTATTTATTGTAGTTGTACTGTTAAATGTTATTAAATATGACTCATTTAAATGACAATCGTTCACAATATTATTTCCATTTATTAGAATGGCACCTTCTTGAATGATATCTATATTCTTATTCTTTTCTAGAATTTTAGTGCAAATTGATTTTTCTCCATTTAGTAAGCGGGTAAAACAAGTCTTATCTTTACTTATAATACAATAGTTGTTCAAAAGTTCGTTCTTAAAATTAGATATTTCATAATAGGTATTTTCGCATTTTGCGACCTGATTACTTATAAGTAATTTTCCATCAATATGTGAAATGGATCTGACATAGTAAATTTCGCATCTGTTTGTTATAACGGGGTATTTTATATAAATTATTAAGAGTTCTTTATGCAATACAATTTTGAATATGGCGATGTCCATTAAGTCTGCAATAAGTACAGGCTGTTGTTCGTGATCTAATATTTCTTTGATGTCTTCATTGTTTAAAATTTTTGTGTTGAATAAATCAATTTTGGCCAGTGTGATAGTATCAATAATGTTTTGTAAGTCAAATGTTAATAAACGTAGGCGATGTTTTCTTAATGGCAATTCTTGATCGATAAAAATGTTTTTAAAATGATCGGAAAGTGATTTTATCTCTTTAAACAATTTGGAATTAATAATAAATTGTTGGTTATTGTTTTCAATTAAATCATTTATTTTATTCAGTATTTTAATGAAATCATCGTGATCCGGAGTTCCAGCTAACCATTTCCAAACAGTGCCTAACTCATTTATTCCCCTTTTTGATCTAGTTGGTATCAGTTGTGACAAAATTAATTCTATTATCTGTATTTCGTAAGTAATTTCCCATTGTGTCCGTGTATTTTTATCTTTTCTTACATATCCTGATTCTAGATTGATTATTTCTTTATAAAAACTTAAGTTAGTTACGTGGTATAAGTCAGCATATGATTCATAGGTAAGGACATCCTTTTTGTCTTTGAACAGGAAGAATTCGTGATTGGAGTAATCAATTATTTCTGAAGTGGTTATCATTACGAATGTTATTAAAAGTAATACGAAATGCATTTTCTGTAATTTAATAAATAAAAAAAATATGGTATTTGTTAAAACTTAATGTTTTCTTTGTGAATAGTCCTGTTTCTACTATTTATTATAACTTTGTTAGGTAAGTTTTCCTTAACAACCTGTTTTTTATATCTAGTTTTTAGCTTATTTCTTTCGCCGTGTTTTTTCTCATAAACAACTTGACCTACGTGATATTCTTTTTCTCTGCGACCTTCATTGTGTGTTACTAACATTTTTTCTTGTGTATTCTTTAGAATTCTTGAAATGTTTTCGTGATTAATTTTATTATATAGAATATCAAAGGGTTTTTGGTTTGTTGTAGAATGAATGCTTTGATTGAATTCTTTTGCGGCTCTAATAATTATTTTAGAATAGTCAGTGAGATTAAATTCTTCTTTTATACAACGAGCTAATTCTGTTAATGTTGAATGTGCTCTTTCTACTTGTCCGTTCGAGGTACTGTGTCTGGGGTCGGCGAAATGTAGAGTTAAACCACATCTTTGTGCAAAGGATTTAAATTGAGCAGAGGTGAAGCTCGGTTCATTATCTGTCATAATTACTTTGGCGTGGGGAAAATGTTGGAGTAATTCCATTACTTTATTCTCGATGTTTAGTTTATTTTGAATTTCTTTTACAACCAGGAATTTTGAATATGCGTCAATACAGGTTAAGAAAATAAGACTTTGCGCTTAAAAAATGTCGATGTGTAAATTCTCTCCTTCTTTAGTTGGAATAGGAGCTTCTCCAATAGGGATTTTAATAGGATGCCGGTTGTATTTATTTTCGTTGCAAATTGTACAATTTTTTATGTATTCCTTTAATTTGATATATAAATTTGGCCAATAAAATAATCTATTAATTTGTTTATAATTTTCGTCTAATCCTCTGTGAGCACGACTATGTGTTTCTTCTATTATGATAGCCTTATCTTCGTTATTTTCCACGTCTTGTAGAAATATTTTAGTATAAAGAAATTTGTTGTTAAAGTTATTTTTTAATGGTAATTGAATATGATAAAGATCTTCTAAAGTGCAATGAATTCCTACCGTTATGTTTGGTTTTAGATATTCCCTTAATATTTCTATTAAGTTTTCTGGCGTATCATATTCAATTATATGTCTAGTCTTATCAAAAACATTCAATGACTCATGTATTGTATACCTCCCCTTTGTTAATAACAGTTGTTGTTGAAACTGATTTAACGGTTTTCGGGTCTCTTGTATTACATTTTCAAAACTACTTTCGGCAGAATGCTGTGTATTTTGATCTGAGTTTGATTGTTCTAAGTCGCTGTTAGTAATATTATTTATTTTTATTCGAGATAATGCGTCGGCTACGACATTAGTTGTTCCGGGTTTATATATTATTTTCGGGGTGAAACTTTCTATAAAGGAGTACCATCTTTTCATTTCTACGTTCGGGTTTTTATCTGAGATTGTGAAAGATAAAGATTGATGGTCTGTTTGTATTTCTATACCAATTACACCATATAAGTAATTCCTGAGATTTTTAAGAGCCCAAACTATTGCCAACAATTCCTTTTTATTTGTGGCATAAAGTTGTTCGGTTTTATTTAAAGTTTTGGATATGAAAGTAATTGGTTTATTTTCCTGTGATAAAACTGCTCCGATAGCTACATCTGATGCGTCTGTTGTTAAAGTGAATTTTTTGTTATAATCTGGTTGAACTAATTCCACTTGTGCTATTAAATTATCTTTAAGTTCTTTAAAAGCTTTAACAGCTGGGTCGTCTAACTGTATTGTAATTTTTGTAGACATTCTCCTAGAAATTTTTCCATTATCTCCTCCTAGGTAGGTATATTTTAAAGGTTTTGCAATTTTTGCATAATTTCGGACAAATTTACGGTAATAGCCGGTGAGGCCTAGAAAACTTTGAAGTTCTCTAATGTTTTGTGGAATCGGATACTTCATAATTGTGGAGATTTTCTCAGGATCTGTTTTAATTACATTGTGAGATACTATATAACCTAGAAATGCTGTTTCTAATTTAAAGAATTTGGATTTTTCTAGAGAAATTTTCATATTTGCTTGTTGTAAAATATTTATTATTTGAATTAAATCTGTGTAATGTTGTTCAATTGTATTAGAAAATATTATTATATCATCCATATAAACATGACAAGTTTTTCCGACTTGTTCTCTCAATATGTCATCCATTGCTCTTTGAAATATTCTAGGTGCGTTTGTTAACCCAAATGGCATACGTAAGAATTCAAATTTTCCGTTATTTATAGAGAATGCTGTTTTTTCAATATCTGAATTTTTCATTAAAATTTGGTGGAATCCTGATTCCAGATCAATGGTTGAGAAATATTTTGACTTCCCTAAGTTAGATAATATTACAGACGGATCTTGCATCGGATATCTGTCAGGTATTGTGCTTTCATTTAATTTTTTATAGTCAATAACTAATCGATGTTTTGGAGATCCATCTTCGTTTTGACCTTTTTTAGGCACTACTAAAACTGGTGAATTGTAAGGGCTTCTACTTGGTCTTATAATTTGTTCTTTTAACATTCTATCGATTTCATTATTAACGAAATCTGAGACCGACATGGCATAAGGATATTGTTTGCTATAAATTGCTCTGTCATTGACTGTATTTATTTCTCCTCGAATATCGGTACGAAAAGGAATTTGCGTATTTATTTTAGAATGCTCCTTTTCAATTTTATTCATAACTTTATTTTCAAATTCTTTTATTTGATTTGAAATAATATTTAGGTTATGAATTTTTTTTTTGTCGGAAAACTCAACGACTGCGTGCTCGGTATTTGTGGATTCCAAGCTATTTGATTTAAGACTGACGGAATTAACATCGTCGGCTTGTTCAGGATTTTTTAATCCCAAACTGATATATTTTTTATTAGCGGATAAATCTACGCTGGCGTGCTCAGGATTTTTTGATCCCAAACTGATATATTGTTTATTAGCGGATAAATCTACGCTGGCGTGCTCAGGATTTTTTGATCCCAAACTGATATATTGTTTATTAGCGGATAAATCTACGCTGGCGTGCTCAGGATTCATTGATCCCAAGCTTTATAAACTGCCTTCAGCAATTACTGTTTCGGTTTTATATATCTTTTGCTCATCTAAATATTTTTTAATTATATATTCTTTTAATGGAAGAATATTTTTTTCCTCAATTAAACACAAATCGTTTTTATCCTCGTCAAAATATTGGAGTTTCTCTTTATTTCCCTTATACTCCATGATTCCTTTCTCGATATCTAATTTAGCTCCAATCTTTCTTAACAAATTGAATCCAATTAATAGATCAGATTCTAAACCCTCAATTTCATAGAATAAATGTTGTTCCCCAAATATATTTATCAAATGATAATATTTTATGATTGAATATCCATGAACTGTAGATACTCTTTTGTGTATTGATAATTCCCTTTTATTCTCATAAATACCCTTTTTTATATAACACGCGGTGGCTCCTGTGTCTATTAATATTTTGAATTGTCTTTTAGTTTTTCTGTCTACCCTTGTGATATGAGGCATCCCTCTGTAAGGTGCTGATCTAAAAAATGGTTCTCGTTGATATTATTTACTCTCATTGTTTTATGAGCTGGCTGGTTGACTGTTCCCGTTGATTCCCGTTTTATCGGGGGGTGTGTTTCGGACTGATTTACAAGACCTGCGCTTATGTTGTGTTTTTGCGCTGGGTATTGATTATAATTATTTCTTTGGAAATTATTATTAAAATTGTGTCGGTTATTATTATAACTCCACTGGTTGTTATTATTCCTAGGATGATTATAATTTTTAAACGGACGATTTTGAACTCTTATGGAGTCGTCTACTTCCATAGGTTCTGGTGGTGGTTGAACTTTGGAATTATTATTAAAATTCCAATTGTTATTCGTTCCGAAGTTGTGGTGTGGTGGTGGTTGAACTTTGGAATTATTATTAAAATTCCAATTGTTATTCGCTCCGAAGTTCCCGTTTTGCGGCCAATTATTATTTATCCTATTTGGTGTATTATTAATCTGTCTAGGGGCAAATCTAAGGTTGTTTCCTTGATTTCTGTTTTCACTCCTAAATCCATTATACCTATTTGCAAATTGAGCTCTAAAGTTGTTAGACTCTAATTCCTGACACTTTGCCAAAGCATTTGGCAAATCTGGTGGGTTGAGAGAGAAGAGTGTTTCTGAGATTGAACCGTTTAATCCAGAAATAAAAATTCTTAGCGCGTTGCTCCTAATTGTTTTATTTGTTTCCTTGGTTATTAGGCCGTCCTTTCCATAAGTCATTATAGTTTTATTTATAAGTAACGTCATTTTCTTATTTACTTCGTTGTAGAATTCGTTAATGGTCATGCGTCCCTGTCTTAAGATGCTTAATTCTGTTTCGAGTATATGGATTGGTCTTTTATCGCTATAGATAAAATCCAATCTAGAAAGAATCGCTTGAAAGTTTAAAACGGTACCATGGTTGGTTAGAGCATCGTGTGCTGCTCCCATGATTTTATTACGTAGAATTGTTAAAGCGATAAAATATTGTTCACTTTCAATTTTATATAGACTCATTGCGGTTTCCGCCGCTTCTCTCCAGCCTACATATTGGGTTATTTCTCCTGTGAACTTTGGTAAGGATTTAATTACTTCTAATGTAGTTTCGCATTTTATGGTTCGGTCTATTGTTTGGATCTTATAGTCTTCTACCTCATTTTTGTTAGCGGCTAACTGCTCTTCTAACCCTTCAAGTTTTCTGGTTACTTCACTCAACTGTACATTTATTAATCTGTTTATTAATTCCATTGTCAGATTACTGGCGCTGGATATCCCGCCCGCAGAAAGGGTTGATACTGAACCTCCGGTTGCCATTGTTAAATTTAAATTATCAAAACTATTTATCAAATCTTCCAGATTGTTTTAAATTAAATTGATATTGTAATATTTAATTTCAAAGTAGTATTCTCTGTATCTTAATCTTAATTTTTTTAAATTTTATTTAAAGACTTAGTGTTGTTTTTATCTGCTCACGATACTTTCCGTGGGAGTTCTTCCTTCAGCGTAGTTGGTGGAGGGTAGGGGTCTTCCTTCAATTGGTTGTTCTTAATAATTCTTTTTTGGTGTCTTCCTTCAATTGGTTGTTCTTAATAATTCTTTTTTGGAGTCTTCCTTCAATTGGGTCGTCTTGATAATTATTTATTGGGGTCTTCCTTCAATTTTTTATATAGCCTTTTTATTTTTGAATTTGAATTTTGAAATTGAATTTGTTTGAATTTCTTTGGTTTCGTAGTTAAGTTCTGAATTTTTATTATTATGTTATGTTTATGTTATTATTATTATTGTTTATTATGTTCTCGTAATTTGTATTAAGTATTCAGTCCACCTTTTTATGTTAAATACTTAATTGGATTATTGCATTTATTGATTTCCAATTAAGTTTTTTATCACGATCACTTTCACATTAGTTAGGCGTCGTTGTATTGTTGTGGATGTTTTAATTTTTCCACTAAAAATATGGATTGTTGGCGGCGCGAGTTCCGTTTTATTTTTAACTTATTATCGTTAATATTTATTTAGAACTTTTGAATACGCCGCCCCACGTTGGGCGCCAATTAAAATTGTTACTCTTTATTTATTTAAAAAAATAAATTTTATTTTTTATTATTTAACTTTTATATGGTGAAAAACTTTTTCACTTATACTATTACGAGACACTTGGTAACTTATGTTTAACTTCGAGCTGTTGACGATCTCGTCCCGATTCAGACTCCCGACTCTTACAGACTCCCGATTCAGCCTGACTGATCTTCAAATTCTAAGTCCTAATCCAATCAACCTCGGCCAGAAGCTTTTCTTTCGGAAAATTACCGAACTTTCGATAAAAGCTTTATGCTGGAAATTTTCCACTGCATTGTGAAATTCAATTATGCTGATCGATGCAATTTTTGATTGATACGCAATAAGTCGGCCGTGGCTTGGTCTCCAAGCGGAAGCTGTGTTTACGTTAAGTTTGGGTTGCTTATGTTAGCGGGTAGCTGAGTGCTGGCAAAGGCAATGACAAAAACAAAGACAAGGGCAATTCCGACGAGATTGAGAATTGGAATTTGTTTATAAATTGTGGAAGGGAGCTATGTTCATGGGTTGGATAACTTATATGTGTGCGTGTTGTGCTAGAAGACGATTTTCGGGCCGAAATCAATTCTCAATCGAAGAAACGAATTTACATATTTGGAGTTGTGGCCAATTTCGTAGCAATATGATGAAATAAAATAAAAATTCCCTGACTATTATAATAATTATTATAATAATAATTAAAGCAAATACAAAGGAAATTATTATAACTACTGTAATTTGAAACATAAATTTTCCAAAAAGAAGACATAACATTGAGAAATAAATATTTCATAAAAATAATAATTATTTTGTTAGTTGTTTACCGTACGATCAGGACAACCGTTATGTGCTTCTAGACCGACCGAACAAATAAACACAAGAACGTAGTGGTGTAGTTGACGGTTTAATTGAAACTGAGCAATAGTAATTTCACAATGACTTCTTAAGCTATAATTGAGCGTTGCCAGATCAAAACATATAAAGCTTATTTAAATTATAACGTAATTTCAACACTTCCTCTTAAGCTATATATATGTGATGTAAAACGAAAATTAATTTAATCCAAGCAACTTAGCAAAAATCTGTTGCTTTTGCTTACACAAGCCTTTCGTTAGTACATCTGCAACATTTTTATCAGTGGGTACATATTCAAGAATTATTTCATTACATTCTACTTTTTCACGAACAAAATGATACTTAATATCTATGTGCTTAGTGCGTTTATGGTGTACTGGATTCTTCGCAATATGATGAGAACTTATGTTGTCGCCACATATGGTTATTGGTCCATCTAATGACCATCCAATCTCTAAAAGCAAACGGCGAAGATACACCGCTTCTTTTGCAGCCGTGGATAAAGCAACGTACTCTGCTTCTGTGCTGCTCATGGCGACGACGCTCTGCTTAGCTGAAGTCCATGAAAACGCACTGCCTCCAAGGAAGAATGCATACCCACTGTATGATTTTCGATCTGATAGGTCGTTTGCCCAATCTGCGTCGGCGAAGCCCTTTACCTGTTCGCCGGACTTGCTGTATGTGATTTTGAGATCAACCGTGGCTGAAAGGTATCTCAAAACATGTTTCGCTGCAGTCTCGTCTTCACTGTGTGGATCAGTATTTCTTTGCGACAGTTTGCTCACTGTATGCAAAATGTCTGGTCGGCTCAAGACTGCTAAATACATAAGGGAACCGATTAATGATTGAAATTGTGTTATATTTACCTTGACACAATTCTCATTTCTACAACCCATCTTATAACCAGGGTCTAGCGGCGTAGCTACGGGACGACAATTTTGCATGCCATATTCATCCAATAGGTTTATGATGAACTGCTTCTGGCATAGCGAAATCGACCCTCTTGTACTTTCTCGTTGGATTTCCATGCCAAGGAAATAATTTAGTTGGCCGCCATCATGTATGTCGAATTTATTTGCGATCTTCCTCTTAATCGCGCTGATTTCGTTCTCGTCGTAGCTGATGATGATTAGATCGTCGACATATACTGCAATGTAGCTGTGTTGTAGCTGTTGCTGCTTTGCGTACAGGCACGCCTCATTTTTGCTGCGCTTGAAACCAATGCTCTTTAAAACTTCGTCCAATGTGTCATTCCAGACACGCCCAGACTGTTTAAGTCCGTAGATCGCCTTTTGAAGCTTTAATACTTTGTTTGGATGCTTCTCATCAATGAAGTTTTGTGGTTGCCTCATATACACTTCTTCTTGAAGTCTGCCGTTTAAATATGCGTTTGATATGTCAACCTGGTGCATGCATAGCTGTTTTTCTGCTGCTATAGCGAATAGCATTCTGATGGTTTCGTAGCGGATTACTGGAGAAAACGTTTCCGAATAGTTGACGCCCATCTTTTGCCCACAACCTTGAGCAACAAGTCTTGATTTAAACTTTTGTATATTTCCCTCTTTATCCTTTTTGACGCGAAAGACCCACTTGGATCCTATGGCCTTCTGTCCTGGAGGTAAATCACACAATGTCCATGTGTTATTTGAAATGAGAGCATCATATTCTTTCTGCATTGACGTCTTCCAGTCTTGGGCATGCTCGCCCCGTAAAGCGTCTCCAACGCACTGTGGCGTCTCAATGTTTTCAATGTAATTGAGGCTGTTGTATTGTTTTCTGGGTCTACCGGACTTACCACTGCGAATAATTTTTGGTCTGCCGGGTCCACGTCTAGGTGCGTTGCTTTCTTGCTCTTGTACGTCTGGTACGATCTCCTCCTCAGTGAGAATTTGCTTTTCATCGCTTGCGCTTACAAACTCCTCCTCCTCTTCACCGGAGTCATAGCTGTCATAAGAATTACTGCTCTGCTCGACCACCATGGGCATAGCCGGCCGCTGCTGCTCTGGTACTTGGATGATTGACTCAAGGTGAATGATGTTTGTAGCGAAGTCATTATTTTGTTCCGAAATAGTGCATTTTTCAGATTCAGTGTTATCAAACTCACCCTCTACAAATTTGACATCACGACGTGCAACAATAATACGTTTTTCCCGATCGTATAAACGGTAAGCTTTAGCTGTTGAAGAGTATCCTACAAATATATACTCTTTTCCTTTTGCCTGGAACTTGCTTTTTCTTGTCTTATCCAGTGCAAACGCGCGAGATCCGAACACTCGCAAATGTTTAACGGATGGCTTCCTATTTTGCCATATTTCGAAGGGTGTAGCGCCCATGAGTGCTTTGGAAGGACACCTGTTACGCAAATATGAAGCTGTGGACACGGCCTCGGCCCACAAAAACTCCTCTAATTTCGCATGAATCAGCATACTTTTGGCCATCTCGACGATCGTTCGATTAGCGCGTTCCGCGACGCCGTTTTGTTGTGGTGTATACGGAACCGTTAATTGCCTTTTTATGCCGCAGGTGTTCAAATACTCTGTAAACTGCCAGTTTACATATTCTGTCCCGTTGTCACTTCGCAAAGCTTTTATTTTCTTGCCCGTTTGGCACTCGACATATGATTTGAACAATTTGAATTTATCAAACACTTCGTTCTTCGCATGCATAAAATATATAAATATTTTCCTTGAATAGTCGTCTATGAACGTGACGAAATACTTGTTGCCGCCTAAAGAACTAACATTCACTGGCCCGCACACGTCACTGTGAACTAGTTCCAGTACACTTTGCGTAGCTCTCTCGCTATTCTGTGGGAATGGCAATACGTGTATTTTTGCCATATTGCATGTGTCGCAATTAATATTCACCGACATATTTTTAACGTCCATGCCAATTACTACCTCTTTTTCCTTGATTTCTTTTAAACATTGAAAATTTAAATGACCAAACCGATTGTGCCATGTTGCCATGCGAGAAGAATCATTCAACAAATGAACCGCACCGTTTTTAGAGCTACTTGTAAATAAATACAAATTGTCTTCTTGCATTGCTCTCATCATCACTTCACCTTGTTTGTTTTTTATCACCGCCGCCTTTTTATCAAAAGTAGTTATGTTTTCGTACTCCGCGGACTTGCTCACTGATAAAAAATTCATATGCAATGATGGAACGTAAATTACATCTCGTAATTCAATGTTTACATTTTGTGATTTAAGCATAACAGTCCCGATGCCGCTCGATTTCACGAACTTATCAGCTGCTAGCATAATCGATGTTTCCTTATTAATGAAAGATGTAAACAATCCCTTGTCACAACACATATGCGACGTGGCACCACTATCAATACACCATATGTTTTTCCTTTGAGTGGTAGCACTAATATGCATCAAGCAGTTTGATTTCTCCTTGCTTTCCCCTAGTTTTTTATGCCTCTCTTTGTTCGGGCATTCTCGTGCTCGGTGACCGAATTTCTCGCAAATGTAGCATTTGCCCTTGAAACTATGTTTTTCAAGGTTATTTTCTTCGCGTTGTTTTTGCTTTGCAGTTCCATGTAATTTTGTATGTACATACACGGCTTGGACAGAACCTTCGCGATCGTCCCTCTCTTGCTTGCGCGCTCCTTCTTCCAGAAGCTTCACTTTTACCGTTTCGAACGTCGGCAGCGTGTCGCGTGTTTCGATCGCTACAACGAAATTTTCCCACGAATTTGGTAAACTGGATAACAACATGATGCTTTTTAATTCATCATTAATTGTTATGTCCATCTCAGCTAATTTGTTGACTGTTTCAGCAAATTTATTGACATATTGAACAACGTTATCCCCTTCAAGCATTCTCAGCCTTGATAGTTTTTGATATAACTGCACTTTTCTGATCGGGCCACCTGGCAAATGTACATCACACAATTTTTTCCATGCGTCTGCTGCTGTTGTGCATGCCTTTATATGCATTAACTGCGTTGCTTTTAAATTTAAAAACAAACTTGCCAGGGCCTTTTGATCGAGCATATTCCATCTTTCGGAATCTTCAGAGCCATCTTCTGGCTTTACATATTGGCCACAAACGACTTTCCATAGATCTGCTGTTATAAGCACACTACGCATTAAAATGCTCCATACGTCGTAATTGTCGTCGCCTAATTTTTCTATTTGAATTGACACACTCATTTTGTCGAATTCCGCAAATTAGTTTTTATTTATTTCGAGTTTCAACCGGACGCGTGTTAGTCCATTTAATTACTTTGAATTATTCAAACCGAAAACTTTGCTTGCTGAAGGCCCATAACCAACTGTTAGTTGTTTACCGTACGATCAGGACAACCGTTATGTGCTTCTAGACCGACCGAACAAATAAACACAAGAACGTAGTGGTGTAGTTGACGGTTTAATTGAAACTGAGCAATAGTAATTTCACAATGACTTCTTAAGCTATAATTGAGCGTTGCCAGATCAAAACATATAAAGCTTATTTAAATTATAACGTAATTTCAACATATTTTTTAATTTCATAACAAAATAATTATTTTATTAATAAATAATAAAAATAATAATTTTATTAATAAATAATAAAAATAATAATATTTCATAATAATATTTCATAAAAAATAATAATACGTAGTAGAAAATAAAAATTAATAAAATAAATAAAAATATGAAAACAGTTCGTTGCAAAAGTCAAATCGTCAGGCACGAAGTGCGGACACAAGCACTCAACAATTATTGCCTTATTAATTTTTCTCACGCCGCAAGCTGAATACCCTAATGACAAGTATTCTAATATAAAGTCATTTTCGAAATTTATTTTGTGATGTACATAGATTCGTCTATTACTATTTCTAAGCTTTATTTAAATAATAATAACGTTGAGGCAATGCAAAACAAGAATTTTTCGCATGGTGCCAATTGATAAAAAATAATATAGATTTAAAGTCAACGAACTTCTAAGGTGAAGGGCATATTTTGTCAAATTTACAATACATGAGCATACGTGTGCAAGTTATCCAACCCATGAACATAGCTCCCTTCCACAATTTATAAACAAATTCCAATTCTCAATCTCGTCGGAATTGCCCTTGTCTTTGTTTTTGTCATTGCCTTTGCCAGCACTCAGCTACCCGCTAACATAAGCAACCCAAACTTAACGTAAACACAGCTTCCGCTTGGAGACCAAGCCACGGCCGACTTATTGCGTATCAATCAAAAATTGCATCGATCAGCATAATTGAATTTCACAATGCAGTGGAAAATTTCCAGCATAAAGCTTTTATCGAAAGTTCGGTAATTTTCCGAAAGAAAAGCTTCTGGCCGAGGTTGATTGGATTAGGACTTAGAATTTGAAGATCAGTCTGAAAGAGTCGGGAGTCTGAATCGGGACGAGATCGTCAACAGCTCGAAGTTAAACATAAGTTACCAAGTGTCTCGTAATAGTATAAGTGAAAAAGTTTATCACCAAATAAATGTTAAATAATAAAAAATAAAATTTATTTTTTTAAATAAATAAAGAGTAACAATTTTAATTGGCGCCCAACGTGGGGCGGCGTATTCAAAAGTTCTAAATAAATATTAACGATAATAAGTTAAAAATAAAACGGAACTCGCGCCGCCAACAATCCATATTTTTAGTGGAAAAATTAAAACATCCACAACAATACAACGACGCCTAACTAATGTGAAAGTGATCGTGAAAAAAACTTAATTGGAAATCAATAAATGCAATAATCCAATTAAGTATTTAACATAAAAAGGTGGACTGAATACTTAATACAAATTACGAGAACATAATAATAATAAACATAACATAAACATAACATAATAATAAAAATTCAGAACTCAACTACGAAACCAAAGAAATTCAAACAAATTCAATTTCAAAATTCAAAAATAAAAAAGCTATATAAAAAATTGAAGGAAGACCCCAATAAATAATTATCAAGACGACCCAATTGAAGGAAGACTCCAAAAAAGAATTATTAAGAACAACCAATTGAAGGAAGACACCAAAAAAGAATTATTAAGAACAACCAATTGAAGGAAGACCCCTACCCTCCACCAACTACGCTGAAGGAAGAACTCCCACGGAAAGTATCGTGAGCAGATAAAAACAACACTAAGTCTTTAAATAAAATTAAAAAAAAATAAGATTAAGATACAGAGAATACTACTTTGAAATTAAATATTACAATATCAATTTAATTTAAAACAATCTGGAAGATTTGATAAATAGTTTTGATAATTTAAATTTAACAATGGCAACCGGAGGTTCAGTATCAACCCTTTCTGCGGGCGGGATATCCAGCGCCAGTAATCTGACAATGGAATTAATAAACAGATTAATAAATGTACAGTTGAGTGAAGTAACCAGAAAACTTGAAGGGTTAGAAGAGCAGTTAGCCGCTAACAAAAATGAGGTAGAAGACTATAAGATCCAAACAATAGACCGAACCATAAAATGCGAAACTACATTAGAAGTAATTAAATCCTTACCAAAGTTCACAGGAGAAATAACCCAATATGTAGGCTGGAGAGAAGCGGCGGAAACCGCAATCGCTTTAACAATTTTACGTAATAAAATCATGGGAGCAGCACACGATGCTCTAACCAACCATGGTACCGTTTTAAACTTTCAAGCGATTCTTTCTAGATTGGATTTTATCTATAGCGATAAAAGACCAATCCATATACTCGAAACAGAATTAAGCATCTTAAGACAGGGACGCATGACCATTAACGAATTCTACAACGAAGTAAATAAGAAAATGACGTTACTTATAAATAAAACTATAATGACTTATGGAAAGGACGGCCTAATAACCAAGGAAACAAATAAAACAATTAGGAGCAACGCGCTAAGAATTTTTATTTCTGGATTAAACGGTTCAATCTCAGAAACACTCTTCTCTCTCAACCCACCAGATTTGCCAAATGCTTTGGCAAAGTGTCAGGAATTAGAGTCTAACAACTTTACGGCTCAATTTGCAAATAGGTATAATGGATTTAGGAGTGAAAACAGAAATCAAGGAAACAACCTTAGATTTGCCCCTAGACAGATTAATAATACACCAAATAGGATAAATAATAATTGGCCGCAAAACGGGAACTTCGGAGCGAATAACAATTGGAATTTTAATAATAATTCCAAAGTTCAACCACCACCACACCACAACTTCGGAACGAATAACAATTGGAATTTTAATAATAATTCCAAAGTTCAACCACCACCAGAACCTATGGAAGTAGACGACTCCATAAGAGTTCAAAATCGTCCGTATAAAAATTATAATCATCCTAGGAATAATAACAACCAGTGGAATTATAATAATAACCGACACAATTTTAATAATAATTTCCAAAGAAATAATTATAATCAATACCCAGCGCAAAAACACAACACAAGCGCAGGTCATGTAAATCAGTCCGAAACACACCCCCCGATAAAACGGGAATCAACGGGAACAGTCAACCAGCCAGCGCATAAAACAATGAGAGTAAATAATATCAACGAGAACCATTTTTTAGATCAGCACCTTACAGAGGGATGCCTCATATCACAAGGGTAGACAGAAAAACTAAAAGACAGTTCAAAATATTAATAGACACAGGAGCCACCGCGTGTTATATAAAAAAGGGTATTTATGAGAATAAAAGGGAATTATCAATACACAAAAGAGTATCTACAGTTCATGGATATTAGATCATAAAATATTATCATTTGATAAATATATTTGGGGAACAACATTTATTCTATGAAATTGAGGGTTTAGAATCTGATCTATTAATTGGATTCAATTTGTTAAGAAAGATTGGAGCTAAATTAGATATCGAGAAAGGAATCATGGAGTATAAGGGAAATAAAGAGAAACTCCAATATTTTGACGAGTATAAAAACGATTTGTGTTTAATTGAGGAAAAAAATATTCTTCCATTAAAAAAATATATAATTAAAAAATATTTAGATGAGCAAAAGATATATAAAACCGAAACAGTAATTGCTGAAGGCAGTTTATAAAGCTTGGGATCAATGAATCCTGAGCACGCCAGCGTAGATTTATCCGCTAATAAACAATATATCAGTTTGGGATCAAAAAATCCTGAGCACGCCAGCGTAGATTTATCCGCTAATAAAAAATATATCAGTTTGGGATTAAAAAATCCTGAACAAGCCGACGATGTTAATTCCGTCAGTCTTAAACCAAATAGGTTGGAATCCACAAATACCGAGCACGCAGTCGTTGAGTTTTCCGACAAAGAAAAAATTCATAACCTAAATATAATTTCAAATCAAATAAAAGAATTTGAAAATAAAGTTATGAATAAAATTGAAAAGGAGCATTCTAAAATAAATACGCAAATTCCTTTTCGTACCGATATTCGAGGAAAAATAAATACAGTCAATGACAGAGCAATTTATAGCAAACAATATCCTTATGCTATGTCGGTCTCAGATTTCGTTAATAATGAAATCGATAGAATGTTAAAAGAACAAATTATAAGACCAAGTAGAAGCCCCTACAATTCACCAGTTTTAGTAGTGCCTAAAAAAGGTCAAAACGAAGATGGATCTCCAAAACATCGATTAGTTATTGACTATAAAAAATTAAATGAAAGCACAATACCTGACAGATATCCGATGCAAGATCCGTCTGTAATATTATCTAACTTAGGGAAGTCAAAATATTTCTCAACCATTGATCTGGAATCAGGATTCCACCAAATTTTAATGAAAAATTCAGATATTGAAAAAACAGCATTCTCTATAAATAACGGAAAATTTGAATTCTTACGTATGCCATTTGGGTTAACAAACGCACCTAGAATATTTCAAAGAGCAATGGATGACATATTGAGAGAAAAAGTGAAAAAGAAAAAGAGAAAAACTTGTCATGTTTATATGGATGATATAATAATCTTTTCTAATACAATTGAACAACATTACACAGATTTAATTCAAATAATAAATATATTACAACAAGCTAATATGAAAATTTCTCTAGAAAAATCAAAATTCTTTAAATTAGAAACAGCATTTCTAGGTTATATAGTATCTCACAATGTAATTAAAACAGATCCTGAGAAAATCTCCACAATTATGAAGTATCCGATTCCACAAAACATTAGAGAACTTCGAAGTTTTCTAGGCCTCACCGGCTATTACCGTAAATTTGTCCGAAATTATGCAAAAATTGCCAAACCTTTAACCAAATACCTAGGAGGAGATAATGGAAAAATTTCTAGGAGAATGTCTACAAAAATTACAATACAGTTAGACGACCCAGCTGTTAAAGCTTTTAAAGAACTTAAAGATAATTTAATAGCACAAGTGGAATTAGTTCAACCAGATTATAACAAAAAATTCACTTTAACGACAGACGCATCAGATGTAGCTATCGGAGCAGTTTTATCACAGGATAATAAACCAATTACTTTCATATCCAAAACTTTAAATAAAACCGAACAACTTTATGCCACAAATAAAAAGGAATTGTTGGCAATAGTTTGGGCTCTTAAAAATCTCAGGAATTACTTATATGGTGTAATTGGTATAGAAATATAAACAGACCATCAATCTTTATCTTTCACAATCTCAGATAAAAACCCGAACGTAGAAATGAAAAGATGGTACTCCTTTATAGAAAGTTTCACCCCGAAAATAATATATAAACCCGGAACAACTAATGTAATGAATGAAAATGTAATACAAGAGACCCGAAAACCGTTAAATCAGTTTCAACAACAACTGTTATTAACAAAGGGGAGGTATACAATACATGAGTCATTGAATGTTTTTGATAAGACTAGACATATAATTGAATAAGATACGCCAGAAAACTTAATAGAAATATTAAGAGAATATCTAAAACCAAACATAACGGTAGGAATTCATTGCACTTTAGAAGATCTTTATCATATTCAATTACCATTAAAAAATAACTTTAACAACAAATTTCTTTATACTAAAATATTTCTACAAGACGTGGAAAATAACGAAGATAAGGCTATCATAATAGAAGAAACACATAGTCGTGCTCACAGAGGATTAGACGAAAATTATAAACAAATTAATAGATTATTTTATTGGCCAAATTTATATATCAAACTAAAGGAATACATAAAAAATTGCACAATTTGCAACGAAAATAAATACAACCGGCATCCTATTAAAATCCCTATTGGAGAAGCTCCTATTCCAACTAAAGAAGGAGAGAATTTACACATCGACATTTTTTACGCGCAAAGTCTTATTTTCTTAACCTGTATTGACGCATATTCAAAATTCCTGGTTGTAAAAGAAATTCAAAATAAACTAAACATCGAGAATAAAGTAATGGAATTACTCCAACATTTTCCCCACGCCAAAGTAATTATGACAGATAATGAACCGAGCTTCACCTCTGCTCAATTTAAATCCTTTGCACAAAGATGTGGTTTAACTGTACATTTCGCCGACCCCAGACACAGTACCTCGAACGGACAAGTAGAAAGAGCACATTCAACATTAACAGAATTAGCTCGTTGTATAAAAGAAGAATTTAATCTCACTGACTATTCTGAAATAGAAATCAAAGCATTCATTCTACAACAAACCAAAAACCCTTTGATATTCTATATAATAAAATTAATCACGAAAACATTTCAAGAATTCTAAAGAATACACAAGAAAAAATGTTAGTAACACACAATGAAGGTCGCAGAGAAAAAGAATATCACGTAGGTCAAGTAGTTTATGAGAAAAAACACGGCGAAAGAAATAAGCTAAAAACTAGATATAAAAAACAGGTTGTTAAGGAAAACTTACCTAACAAAGTTATAATAAATAGTAGAAACAGGACTATTCACAAAGACAACATTAAGTTTTAACAAATACCATATTTTTTTTATTAAATTACAGAAAATGCATTTCGTATTACTTTTAATAACATTCGTAATGATAACCACTTCAGAAATAATTGATTACTCCAATCACGAATTTTTCCTGTTCAAAGACAAAAAGGATGCCTTACCTATGAATCATATGCTGACTTATACCACGTAACTAACTTAAGTTTTTATAAAGAAATAATCAATCTAGAATCAGGATATGTAAGAAAAGACAAAAATACACGGACACAATGGGAAATTACTTACGAAATACAGATAATAGAATTAATTTTGTCACAACTGATACCAACTAGATCAAAAAGGGGAATAAATGAGTTAGGCACTGTTTGAAAATGGTTAGCTGGAACTCCGGATCACGATGATTTCATTAAAATACAGAATAAAATAAATGATTTAATTGAAAACAATAACCAACAATTTATTATTAATTCCAAATTGTTTAAAGAGATAAAATCACTTTCCGATCATTTTAAAAACATTTTTATCGATCAAGAATTGCCATTAAGAAAACATCGCCTACGTTTATTAACATTTGACTTACAAAACATTATTGATACTATCACACTGGCCAAAATTGATTTATTCAACACAAAAATTTTAAACAATGAAGACATCAAAGAAATATTAGATCACGAACAACAGCCTGTACTTATTGCAGACTTAATGGACATCGCCATATTCAAAATTGTATTGCATAAAGAACTCTTAATAATTTATATAAAATACCCCGTTATAACAAACAGATGCGAAATTTACTATGTCAGATCCATTTCACATATTGATGGAAAATTACTTATAAGTAATCAGGTCGCAAAATGCGAAAATACCTATTATGAAATATCTAATTTTAAGAACGAACTTTTGAACAACTATTGTATTATAAGTAAAGATAAGACTTGTTTTACCCGCTTACTAAATGGAGAGAAATCAATTTGCACTAAAATTCTAGAAAAGAATAAGAATATAGATATCATTCAAGAAGGTGCCATTCTAATAAATGGAAATAATATTGTGAACAATTCTCATTTAAATGGGTCATATTTAATAACATTTAACAGCACAACTACAATAAATAATATTTCATACACCAATTCAGAAAACAAAATACTTGAGTACATAACTACCAACCACTTTAAAAACTTAGAAATATCAGAATATATAAAATCAAACAATTCAGAACTTTCTCTTGACAACATTAATATTTTAAAACCATTTATTGAAATTTACAATTGGAAAATTTCAATTTCATTTATATTATTAATTTTAATCATTTTGTATTTCATTACTATATTAATAATAAAAATCAGGTATTATATATGTATTTGTAACCAAACAAAAACGGCCAGAACCAGAAAAACCAAATAATGATGTAGAATTTTTAACAGAATTAAATGAACGTTTGAACGAAATTAATAATGAAGCGGGACGCGTCATTTTAGAGGGGGGAGAGTTATCCAACCCATGAACATAGCTCCCTTCCACAATTTATAAACAAATTCCAATTCTCAATCTCGTCGGAATTGCCCTTGTCTTTGTTTTTGTCATTGCCTTTGCCAGCACTCAGCTACCCGCTAAAATAAGCAACCCAAACTTAACGTAAACACAGCTTCCGCTTGGAGACCAAGCCACGGCCGACTTATTGCGTATCAATCAAAAATTGCATCGATCAGCATAATTGAATTTCACAATGCAGTGGAAAATTTCCAGCATAAAGCTTTTATCGAAAGTTCGGTAATTTTCCGAAAGAAAAGCTTCTGGCCGAGGTTGATTGGATTAGGACTTAGAATTTGAAGATCAGTCTGAAAGAGTCGGGAGTCTGAATCGGGACGAGATCGTCAACAGCTCGAAGTTAAACATAAGTTACCAAGTGTCTCGTAATAGTATAAGTGAAAAAGTTTATCACCAAATAAATGTTAAATAATAAAAAATAAAATTTATTTTTTTAAATAAATAAAGAGTAACAATTTTAATTTGCACACATACAGTTGTATGCTATCACTGTATGCGTAGAAAAGAGCTGTTTGCTGTAGCGCTCTCCGCTCTTTCTCTCTCGAACAAAAACTCAAGAGAGCCTGGAGCCACCTCTAGAGCCACGGCCAAAAAATCGCGTGCCAAAAATTTGTATGGCCGTTACGCATCTTGTTATTCTAGTGTCTTTGGCTGATCATTGCTTTGAAATGTAACGGAGTATTAAAAGAAGCCAATACTGTATTCGCTGGACCTTTTATTTTATTTCGCATAATACCAAGAGCTTGGTAAAATGTTGAACTTCCCTCGTAGTCTTTAAAAACTTTAAAAGCGACATGAGCCGCTTTTCTCCACGACACATATGTTTCACTTTTGCCCTCAAAATCTGGCAGAGATTTAACTATATCTAGAGGCTCGTTACAGACAACACCTGGTCTAATTTCAGCATCTACATAAGTTTCCACCTCTGGGGTGTTCGCTCATTCATCTCCCTGCAATTGCTTTTCAAATGATTGTTTTTGGACTGCGAGCGAGTTAACATACCCCCTCTCTCGGTCTACCCAGTACTGCAACTGAGAGCCGAGCGAAAGTTCAACGAAGATCGCCAACACGAACTCTGACGAAGATATTTGGGAGATACACATACATATTTGTAATAAAGAATTCATAATTATTCTCATTTCACACCTCAAACTACTCAGTCGTTTTTTTGGAAGCTTTCCTCCCTCGGCCACGGGATTGTAACTGGCGCAGCCGGTCAACGGACAAGGGATTAACAATGCCCACTACGCTTATCGTTCTAATTCTAAAGAGGTATTGAACATGTGACGGCAGTGGTTGTGGGGATTTTATTAGTGAGTGGTGAAATAGAAAGGAATTGGATAAAACATAATAACGTGCAAGTGCAATTAAAACAAAGGAAACAAACGAAATCAAGTTCAAATTGCTTCACAGGCGACCGTATATGTGTACATCAAACGCTGATAAGGCACCGGGATCGCTTGTGCGGGACAATTTACAACAATTATACCAACGAGTTACTGTGTGTGATGACCGTATATGTGTACATCAATCGCTGATAAGGCACCGGGATCATCCATACACCCTAACTCATACAAATGGTAAATTAATCAACAACAAAAAAATAATAATAAAAAAAAAATTAAAAGAGAAAAAAAATTTTTTCTGACATGTTAAACTACTGTGTATGGTTACCATTTGTGTGTCGGAGAGCGCTTGGTGTGTGCGAGAGTATTGGTTGCTCTTTGGTTACTTCATAAGAATGGTAATTTCATCACTATGGTAATATTACATCAGCCTATATTCGCACTGCGAACGGTTGTTGTGTCTCTATAGTTCTGAGAACAACCGTTTGGCGCGGCGACAGAGCGACGTCGCTGCCGCTGAGTGTTGGCCGTTGTGCACAACAGAAAAGAGAATGGTAAAGAACGAGATCAGTCGAATATTAGACTACGTTGTGACCAGAACTCGAATAAATTTTGGACATCGATCGCCTCCGATATAACGGGACCTCCTACACAAGTGTTTTTTTAAAAAAAAAATAAATAAAAAAAAAAATAAATAATAATAAATAAATAACTGTAAGTTGTGTGATTAACGACCGAATATGTGCACATCAATCGCTGATAAGGCACCGGGATCGTTTTCACTTAAAAATTTACATGAACACAAATTTTTTTTAACAAATACAGAACTTGCTGCGCAGGAGGTGAATTTGGACATCAGTCGCCTCCGAGGCAACGGGATCTAATTCACAGTGGGTTATAAATAAATAAATGTAAGTTGTGTGATTAACGACCGAATATGTGCACATCAATCGCTGATAAGGCACCGGGATCGTTTTCACTTATCCATTTACATGAAAAAAAAAAATAATAATAACAATCATAATAATACTAATAAATAAAAAAAAAAAAGAAAAAAAAGGAAAAAAAAAAAAAAATTTGCACAGTGATACAGTTTCCTTCGGCAATATCAAGTAAGCATGTATGTGTTTGTGTTGCGCCGCTTGTATAACCCTAGCGACGTCGACGCATCACTGTACATTGGCTGCCGCCAAAAGCTGATGTCGCGCCAGAGTGGCGGCGCGACGCTTGACGCCGTACACTTGCCGAATTCTTTTTGCACACCACGCACTACAAACAAAAAAAAAACCCACTCAATTAATTCAAGAAAAATAATGCATATATGTATAGAAAAAAAAAGAACCAAAAAAAAAAAAAACCAACTTAACGCCTACTGTTGTCAGATGTTCACTAACCTATAACAAAAATACACTCTATTCAATAGCTATTTAAATCATGTATTACAGCTAAAGTCGAAAACACGAGTAAAAGGTGGATAGAAGCACAGCAGCACTACAAGAACGACATATACTAAGCACCGGGAAACAAGGATAAGAAGAAACTGCGTAACGGACACACACATACAGGTTTTCTTTTATTTTGAAAAGAATACACACATATAATACAAATTAAACCAAATACGTTTGTATTGAATGGTTCTTTTTATTAGAGCCAACTGCTCTGAATTTTGGTATCTTACGAACTAAATGCAAATCAAATTTATTCAGGCCGCCAAGTCTTCGGTTGGAGGCAGCGGTCCCAGCAGAGCGCTTAGTCAGCGCCTCGTGCCGTCTGGAGTTCCGTGCCTTCGACGGTCACCCAGCGCGCACATGCCCGCCTCGCATTACGCTGACCCTTGCACATCGCTTTCGCTAAAGCGAAATGCGTTACTGGGCTGGCTCAGCGTCGCCGATGTTATTGTTGGTCCATCCGGTCTTGGATGGCATTTCGGCGGGTCGTCGCACCCCTCTGACTTGCTCGTGTTAACTCCTCCTTGTCTTAAGATGAAGTCGTCCCCGGATTCAATGGTCTTAGATGGTTGTTGACGTTTGGCTTTCAGACGGTAGATAAGAAAGATGATGACCAGGGTTATTGAGGCTGTGGAGGAGACAGAGCAAAAGATCCAGGTGTTGCCTGATGGCAGTCGGGATTGGAGGTGGTTGATGTGCTGCAGATTTTTAACGCTCATTCCGTGAATTGATGACAGACTAAGGCGCTCTAGATGCCTCAGAACGTTTACTTGGGCCATGGCTGAAACTGCGGCTTTCTTCTTTGATGTTCCGATATTGTTGACGTAAAGGGTGCCGTTTATTTTAATTTTTTCGGTATATGATACCAGGTAAGTTCCTGATATCATCCGGCTTATTCCCTTTTCGTCGGTGATATTTATCGTTACATCGTTGGTGATGAGCATTCCCTCGTCGATCATGGTGACTGGGTCCAAGTGTCCAGGCTGGGTGTTGCAATGGGCGACCATGCCAGAGATGAGTTGTTGTGCGCAAGTTGGCGCTTTCGATCTCCTGCAGAAGGTGGTGCCCGCTGATACATTGCAGTCCTTGACCGCGAAGGTTTCCGTACCGCAATCCGCGACCGTGCTACCGTCCTCGAAATCTAAGATTCTATTTTCATGCTGTACTGGGAATATTCTTATTTTTCTACAAGTTAACAAAGGCTTCGGAAATTTTATTAAAAAGTACAATAGGTCTCGATTTTGAAAAGTTTTTATGCTAGCTACCTCTAAAATATCTGACACGCTAACGTTTGTGGGATGTTTACTTTCAATCTCCTTTACGTCAACGTCATTCAGGATTATTGGACTTATTACGTTTAATTTGGAAAGGGTGATTGCAAGTATTAAATTTTCAAGCTCTTGAATTACAACGCGGTTTTTTGCCAAAATTGTCTCGTACAAATGTTCTGTGTCTAAGTTGTCCGATTTTAAAATAGAATTCATGGATGAGGTCAGTGTGTTTAATTGCAATTGTATTTTGTCGTTTATTTCTATCTGTCCATTTACCGAGTCCGTTAGCTGTCCCTGTCTAAGCCTCACCTGGTCCCAGTCGTCAGAGTCAGGTGTCCCCGCTATTGCTTTTAAAGCAGTCCCTATGAAATTAAGACTACGGGCATGTCGGTGACGTACCTTTAGTGTGTCCAGAAGAGTCTCTATTCGTTCCAAGTCCGTTTCAAGTACCCGTCTCATGTGCTCCTTCACGAAGAAGTCCATTGCGTGTTTCGTCTCGTCTGCGTAAGTCTCGTACGATGTAACGTTCGTTGTATGTCCCATGTAACCGTACTCGTCCCATAAAGTAATATCTCCGTCCATTATTGGTATGTGGTTAGCGTGTGAGTATTCGTTTAGTTTTATGGTCCAAGAGGGAGTTGTCAGTAGGACTAACGGGAGTAGCAAGTTTCCTAACCTAAGTGCGAAAAATATAAAATATAGAGAGTAACAAACGCCACTAAAGTATAAAAAAGTGATAATATAAAAAAATGTAAAAAAATTTTAAATTAAATTGGGCACCCTCTTAACGAAGGTTGTCCTTATGGACCACCCTCCCTTTAATAAGCACTGTCGTGCCCAGATCAGCCTCAATGACCTCTTCTGAGCAGAGTGGCGTTAATTTGGTACCCAGGCGTCTGTTGGTTTTTAACCAGACTTTTTCGCCTACTTGGTACTGCTTATTGTCTTTGTGTTCATTTGAGTACCTAAGTGTTTTCTCTTGAGCCTCTTTGATCTTGTCTCTTATTGTGCCCGCAAAATCTGGTGGAATAGCGTGAACTATTTCATGAGGCTTTTTATTTGTAACCGAGTGGACAGTTCTGTTATATTCTATTGTTGCAAATAGAATGAGGTCGGTTGTCTCGGTTATGTTTTGATCTATCTTGATGCACCGTGCGATTTCTGCTAGGGTGCTATGAAATCTCTCAACTTGGCCATTAGACGTGCTGTGCAAGGGGGGCGCATTTGAGACCTGTATACCATACCTATTTTCTAGGATGGTTCGTATGGTTTGTGAGTTGATAGACCTTTCATTGTCGCAATAAACTGTTTTTATTTTAGGGAACAGATTTATTAGTTGTAGTATCGGAGTTTTGATATCTACGATTGCTCTTGAATCGATTGGTTGGACTATAGCGAATTTTGAAAATTTGTCGATACAAGTTAGAAAATGCTTTTGATCAGTTGAAAATATATCTATGTGGATAATTTCCCCAGTATAACCGGGAATTGGTGTTTCCGCTATGGTTTGTTGCACTGGGTGACGATTGTATTTTGCTTTGGAACATGTTCTGCAATTTGCGGTGATTTCTGCCGCTAGCTGGCCCATTTTGGGAAAAAAGTAGTCACGAAGGACCTGTTTTACGTTTTCCTGTCCTGCTCTATGGGCCCTATTGTGTTCCGTGGTCATAATTTCCCTTTGCTCGGTACTGTTTGTTATATCGGTGACCAAGCTTTTACAATGTCTAAATGTCGTCGAGGGAAAAGCGACGATTAAATCGTGCTGAATGAAGGCGAGTATAGGTAGCTCGCAGTGGATTGCATTGACGACATCTATTTTTACTAAATCTTCTAGTGAGCGAAGCAGTGTTGTGCGGTCTGTAAATCGCACAATGTGACGCGTTTTTGATTTAAAAAGGATGATCGACTTTATAGACGGGAAATCTGCCTGTTCGATCACTATTTGGTTCCTGAAACAGTTTACAGGTTTTTCCGTTGACTCTATAGTGTAGGTCAACGACTCCTCGCTGTGGATAGTAACGATGTCGGAGTGTGTATCGTTATCTAAAGCATTTACGTTTTGCCGCGACAAGGCGTCGGCTACGTGGTTTTCTTTACCCGGCTTGTAGAACACTTGTGCGTTATGTTCATCAACAAACGCTTTCCACCTTTTGAGCCTGGGATTCGGATTTTTATCCGACATTGAACCGGTCAGTGGTTGATGGTCGGTGAAGATGTTTAACTTCTTTACGCCATATAAATAGCTTCTGAGATTTTGGAGTGCCCATACTATTGCTAGTAGTTCTCGTTCATTTGTTGCCATTGAAATCTCTGTTCCGCGTAACGTACGAGAGATCATGGTGATTGGACGACCTTTCTGTGAAAGAACAGCCCCTAGGCCGCTTCCAGAGGCGTCAGTGGTCAAGTCAAATGGCTGAGTGAAATCTGGGTATGCCAACATGACATCCTCAGACTCCAGGATGTTTCTAAGTTTTTCAAATGATTTTCGCTGCTCGTTGGTCAGCTCTAGTTTGACTTTCTTTGAGTGGTTTGCACCAATTTTTCCATTGTCACCTTTTAGAATATTCGTCAGAGGTCTTGCGATGCTAGCAAACCCCTTTATGAAACATCTATAATAACTGGCCAGTCCCAGAAATGACCTGAGACTGAACAGTGTTGATGGAGGTTGAAATTCTTTTATAGCCTTAACCTTTTCAGGCGAAGTTTTAATTCCCCCTCGGGACACTATGAATCCCAAATATTCTACGTTCTCCTTAAAGAACATAGATTTTTCTACAGACACTCTCATGCCTGCATCGCACAAAGTTTTTAGGACCGTGTTTATATCGTTGACATGACTCTCCATTGTTTGGGAGAAAATGATTACGTCATCGACGTAGACATAGCAAGTTTTACCGATGTGATCTCTCAGAACATCATCTATGGCCCGTTGGAAAATACTAGGGGCATTTTTTAAACCAAAGGGAAGTCTGCAGAATTCATACTTCCCGTTGTTGACCGAAAAAGCTGTCTTTTCTCGATCGCGCTCCGCGAGCTCAATTTGATGGAAGCCCGACTTCAGATCAAGAGTCGTGAAGTACTGGGCTTTTCCAATGTTCGACAGTATGGTCGATATGGATGGTATAGGATACTTGTCATCAATTGTTTTCTGATTCAGTTTTCTGAAGTCAATAACGAGACGTTTCTTCCTATGACCTTCTTCGTCAAAACCCTTCTTATCAACAACCCAAATTGGGTTATTGTAAGGCGACCGGGATGGTCTTATTATTCCGTCTGCTAGAAGTTGTTTAACTTCTGAATTGACGAAATCGGCTACACCCATCGGATATGGGTAGAGTTTTGAATATACAGGTTCCCCGTCAGTGCGGATCGTGGCGACCGTATTTATATTAAAGGGGAGGGACTCGTTTGGGTCCGCAAAGGCTTTTGATCTGTTTTTGATCATCTTTTTAAAATCTTCGTTGACGGCGTTTGGCACGTCCACGTCATTGATGTTAATAAAGTTTACATTTCTGCATTTTGAGTAAAAAATCTGCTCTGTACCATGATCATGCTCAATGATGTTTTTTGTTAGATCAATTTTTGCATTGACCCTTTTTAGTACATCTAGTCCAACAATTCCGTCATATCCGTTCAGGTTGTTTAACAAGAAAAAGTATGACTTAACATTGAATAGATGGATCAGACACTTTTGTTTTATTTTTGTGTGCCCATGGATTGATGTAACTTCAAATGGTGTTTCCACCGGTTTGAAGTGTTTTAGTTCAGATAAAGGTTTTATGTAATTTTTGGAGGCTCCTGTATCTAACAGTAACCTGATTTCCCGCCCCGCTATCGTACGAATTATGTACGGGAGCAGGGACGTTCCCCTAAAAAATTACATGATTCCGAATCGGACGTGTTATCTGCCTCGATTTCCGCTGCTTCGTAGGATGACTTTACCCTATACTCCTGGTCATGTGACTGCTCTTGGGTCGTATGGTTCAACCATTGACGACTGCGAGCTGTCTGCTCGCCCCTAAATTTAGAACGTGATGTGGGATCAACGTCCATTGGTTCGGGACCTAGATTTTGAGAATAGCTTTTACGAGGATTATTTGATTCACTGTTCTGTTGCGTTTGGCCTTTATGTCCTTGGTTTTTAGAAAATTGAGAGCCTCTAGTTTGGTTACTAGTGCCCGGTGCATTATTGTTTTGATTTCTCTGGAAAACACCCTGGGAGTTGTTGTGGTTATTACCTTGTGGGGTGTTATGAAAACGGTTACCCTGGCGACGGTTTTCTGAATTGTAGGATTTGTCCTCTAAATTTTTATTAAAGTTTGCAACGAACCAGGCTCGCTCATTGCAAGACTCTGCCCGTTGAGCCACAGCCAATGCTGATGGCAAATCTTTGGGCGCAGCTGAGAGAACTACATGTCGGACTGATTTTTTTAACCCGGTCACAAAAGCGGTCAAAGCGTCCTGCCGTGACCTATTATTTAAGATAGCGGCAGTATTTGTGTCATAAGACAACAAAGTCTTACTAATAATAAGAGTTAGCTTTCTCTCAATCTCATTATAAAAAGTCATTAGGGGAAGTTCTCCCTGACGCATAGTAAGCATTTGTTGTTGCGTTACCTCGATTGGAGTTTGTTCTGCATAAGCGCAGTCCATTCTAGCTATTATAGCATCAAAATTTAGTACTGTATTATGTGACGTAAGCATTACTCCCGCGGGGCCTATTACCTTGTTACGTATGATTCCTACGGCCTGGTAGGTTCTAGAGCTACCCAAATATGGTTTGTAGATTTCGTAGGCGTTAACTGCTGCGGTTCGCCATGCCACATACTCATCTTGTTTTCCGTCAAAACTTGGTATGGACTTTACTAAGTCTAGTGGTTCATTACAAGAGATAGCTGAGTTATGTGGTATTTGCTCGTATACCACTAGGGGTCCACCCTCATTTACTCTCTGCCTATTCTCAACCTCTTTAAGCTTTTCTGAAAATATTTTTTGTTGATGCTCTAGTGCGCCATTTACGGCCGCTTCCATGAGTCTAATTACATCTTTATTACTAATGGAACCTGAGGTTTTCGCCTGTTCTTGTGTTGCTGTTGTCTCTTGTTGAAGGTCCTGATGTTGATTTTGAAATTCCTGGTCGTTAACCATTTTTACTTTGTCTGTAAAGCCGTCAATTAAGTTACTTAATTCTATATCTTCGTCGGTCTCAGTACCGTCAATGTAACCCCCTTGATGGCTATTATTTCTTATGTCTTTATAGCTCTGTATTAAGTCTTCGTCACTGTCGTTGTTTTCGTTACTGTTTCTATACATCGGACAATGATACTTTTTAAAAAAAATTTTTTTTATAATTTGTATGAGAAAGAGCTTAATTTTCCTTCTTCATCATTTGTTTTTTTTTTTTTTTTTTTTTTTTTTTTATTTGTAAATGAAAATCGCTATACCTGAACTTTTAATTGCAATCACTTTTTTTTTATTTCGTTACTTATTATGTGTATTTTTTTTTTTTTCAAAAATTGGCACACATGTCTGGTTGACGTTAAAAGAGGTAAATTGAAAATAAAGATCTCACTTACATGTTATATTGGTATACTGGTATAATAAAAATGCATCGAAGACGGTAGCTGGTTGATCCGTTTATCCTCTGGCTGTCGTTGATTTAGCTGATTACTGTTGATATGCAGCGGTTTTCACTGTTGCTTGTGCAGCGTTGTTTTGCTTTTGTATTAGATAATTTTGTTTGTTTGTTGCTGTTCACTATTATTGTGCAGCGCGCGAGTCCGAAGTGTCAAAGAAAACCCGATTACGAGACCTTGATTTCTAGATCTTTTTACTACGGATTTTAAGGTTTTACGACACTTAAGCGCGTTGGGCGTCAATTAAACCAAATACGTTTGTATTGAATGGTTCTTTTTATTAGAGCCAACTGCTCTGAATTTTGGTATCTTACGAACTAAATGCAAATCAAATTTATTCAGGCCGCCAAGTCTTCGGTTGGAGGCAGCGGTCCCAGCAGAGCGCTTAGTCAGCGCCTCGTGCCGTCTGGAGTTCCGTGCCTTCGACGGTCACCCAGCGCGCACATGCCCGCCTCGCATTACGCTGACCCTTGCACATCGCTTTCGCTAAAGCGAAATGCGTTACTGGGCTGGCTCAGCGTCGCCGATGTTATTGTTGGTCCATCCGGTCTTGGATGGCATTTCGGCGGGTCGTCGCACCCCTCTGACTTGCTCGTGTTAACTTACACATTCAAACAGATACATATACATAGCATCACAGAATATAATACAATATATTACTACATTAATATACAAACGAAAACAAAACAAGCCTAACACCCAAAATTTTCCCTAAACAAAAAGATATTATTAATATACCTATTTTTACATATTATTACACATATCATAACCATACCTTAATATATAATTATTCACTATTATTTTCAAACAAAAATACAGATTTCTTCCCAATACGTGTAAATGTTAGAAAAAAAAGCCAACATTAGTAATACAGTTAGGGGCAGATTAGGGCTAAGAAGCGGATCTGGTCTATCTGAGATAAGGGAAGCGACAGGAACTAAAGAAAAAGACCAGTCGGTTCAATCCGAAGACAATAATCCCACCAACACTATGGATTCCGGTAACGACACAGGGCCAATAAGTCCTATCGTTAATTCATCAACAAACACAAACCTGAACCTACAACAATTACTAACCCTTGTACATCAACTACCAACCTACGAGGGCCCACCTGACAATCTTGATAGATTCATAGACAGAGTAGATCAGCTCCTTTTGTTAGCTTCATCAGTGGACCAAACAACAGGCGGACAGTACTTACTTGGAACTATCCGTGACAAAATTAAAGGCAGGGCAGACGAAGCACTGAATGTCTGCGATGTACTCCTTACTTGGGATGACATCAAAATAAACCTCAAGCGACTATACTCTAGCAAGAAAACAGAAGAAATGCTTGTTAGAGAGCTACACAACCTTCCGGACGGACTCAGTATGGGAAAGTTGTATTACTCAGCCGCTAAAATAAGAAGCGATTTAATGTCACTCGCTAGAGAAGCCGACCCTAGCGCACACTCTCTCGCGGCCAAACGCGACCAATACGATAGATTCTGCCTAAATACATTCCTAACTGGATTAAAGGACCCACTTAGGTCAGCCATTAGGAATCAAAGGCCAGAGACAATCGAGAAAGCATACGAGTACGGTCAGATTGAATTAAATTTCCATAGAAGCCTGAACAAACACCAAGATAACACCGAAATTTTCACTACACAAAGTAGATAGGGACAAAGGCGTCACTTTCCTAACAACTAAAGGTCAAAAGTTACACAAACAAAAAATTAGAAAAACAGTTAAGAAAACAGTGGCAGGAACATAAGAAAGACAAGCACTATTTAATAAATATATTATTATCAAACTAAGTAACATAAAAACCCACTTTATCAAGAAATAACACTTATTCATTATAAAGTAGGAATAGCTTCAATTTAGACACTTTGATTACGTAAATAAAGTAGTCGATAGCCTTTAGCCAGTAAACTAAACATTATCCATAAACTGTTATTTCATAAGAAACAAATAATAATATAATATAGAAATTAAGTGAACAAAATGTAACTTTAGCATTAGATGTAACGTTTATATACACAACACTCATGTTTAACATTAAGATACCCATTTCAAAAAAAAACTGTTAAATTCAAAATATCGTCGGAGTTCGTGGCATATACCAACAACACGCCGCCTAATCACCTTGCTCCGATCCGGCCATTTCCCATTACGGCCTTCTCTTCGGACTGGGGGGGGAGGAGTTAACATACCCCCTCTCTCGGTCTACCCAGTACTGCAACTGAGAGCCGAGCGAAAGTTCAACGAAGATCGCCAACACGAACTCTGACGAAGATATTTGGGAGATACACATACATATTTGTAATAAAGAATTCATAATTATTCTCATTTCACACCTCAAACTACTCAGTCGTTTTTTTGGAAGCTTTCCTCCCTCGGCCACGGGATTGTAACTAGCGCACCGGCAACAGCACTCTCTACGATCGCTTTTAACTGAGCTTCAAATTCCATTTCGCTAGTTGTATTTGTTTTTGACCACTAATTATCTGATGACTTATTATTTTTTTCTGCACTGTTTTGCCTACTTGCCTGGTGCGCTGACCATTTATCTAAGCTTGACACGAGGCTGTCTAAAAGGTTATCACTATCACTCATGTATTTTTATTATCAATACTCTTTACATAGATTATGTAATAAAAAGGTATTGGTATTTTTAATTCGTTCAATAAGCGTTATACTTACAATATAATAATAGTGTTTAACAAACAATTTTAAGGTAGATGGTCTTAGTAATTAATATTATATTTTATGTAATCAGGAAATTTTTATTTTTTAGGTTAGAGTTGATTAGCCAATGCCGCTGGTTTTTGTCTCCGGATCCACCTTTTGTTAATTATTTATAATTATTCAGTTATCGTAGGTTTTTATATCCGTTTGGGCGCCAATTATTGTTGAATGGTTTTTCCATATATTAGTGTAAGTTTATTAATTATAATAGGGCTTGTGCGGTCTGCACTTAATGAGGCGAATTGTAAGTACGTGGCGATGACCGACGCTTATAATCTCCCAAAATCGACTGACTTAAGTATATCAAGAGTTCTTATCTCTAAAGCTTAATCATCTACTAATAACAAGGTACAGTTCTTATAGGTAAAGCTCGATCTATAAATAGGAAAAACGCTTGAGGCTTACGACTATATTTCGGCTGTTTGGTGATTGTGTTAACTTGTACACCAGCTACCAAGGAAGGTTGGGTATAGAACAGGGAGGCGCAGAGCATACAAGTTTTAATAAAGAATTTAATAAAGAATGGGGCCCAACGTGGGGCCCGATCTTGTTGATCGGCGGATATAGACAAAAGTCCCGCGAAATTTGCTCTTGAATATCAGCCAAAGAAATTAATGTTAGTTTTTTAGTAAAATAAAGATTCCTTACGCAACGTCTTAGAAAGGAAAGCGAATTTCGCCTATGGAGTAATCGAATTAAAATCAAACTTATACAGTTGAACGACCTAGGAGGAAGTTTTACCGAAATAGGAACACGCTGTGTAAAGAAGGAATATACATATGCTGAACGTGTCAGTAGGATATTGGATTTACTTTCCTGGAATCGTAGAGATGTTCGGTATTTCACGGACTACCTAACCAGAAAGAACCAACCAGCTACAGACAGTGCGGAAATTCGTGAAGCAATGGAAACAGCAATCTCTAGGGTTATTTGGAGATTGACCGGCTGCCGAAACCGCAAAGTTAGTTTTCAATTAGTCCAATTAGCAAATCACATACCAGTCAGAGAAAAGAATTAACCATTAAACGTGTCTTTGTAACGGTGGCGATCCAGATATAAACTATTATCTAATTATAAACCTAATAGAATCAGCCCTCAGTGGAGAGGCTACGTTTTGTAATATCTGTAATGAACCTATGAATGCATCAGGCGTTTAAACCGTCGCTTCTTGCTCTCACAAATTTCACAGTCGTTGCATTGTGGAACACCTTCAAGATAGTAATCTATGTCCAACGTGCAGAACTCAGTGTGAGCTGCAAGCACCAAAATCACCAAGAAATAGGGTACAATCTGAAATAAGAGCAGTAGAACAATTAAGTAACACCGATGATCAGCAATTCGTCAAACCAACTGGGTCTAGGACGAAGAGGGGCCGCGGAAGTGGACAGGTATGGTAACCAGATCTCAAAGAATAGAGGGTTTAACCCAGCCAGAACATAACCTTTCTAATAGTACAAAAAAAAACAAGAGAGAGGATATCGCTTGCGCAGAACGTGCCGAAATGCAGATTTGGCAGCGTCAGCTAATGCAAGACTTGACCTCTGCAATTCAAAGGCAGTTTGCTTCAATACAGTTAGAAATGAACTCAGGATCCAATGTTGAAAATAATAATGCATCGATCCCAACGAAAAGACCGCCAAACATAATCCTGAGTTGGCGAATTAAATTCGATAGCGGATTGATGGCCTTCAGACCGAAGAATTCCTTTACCGTGTGTTCAAAGACACTAGAATAACAAGATGCGTAACGCCATACGATTTTTTGCCACTCGATTTTTTGCCGTGGCTCCAGGCTCTATCGAATTTTTGTAAATTTGACAAAAGGGCATCACCTTAGAAGTTCGTTGACTTTAAATCTATATTATTTTTTATCAATTGACACCATGCGAAAAATTCTTGTTTTGCATTGCGTTAACGTTTTTATTATTTAAATAAAGCTTAGAAATAGTAATAGCCGAATCTATGTACATCACAAAATAAATTTCGAAAATGACTTTATATTAGAATACTTGTCATTAGGGTATTCAGCTTGCGACGTGAGAAAAATTAATAAGGCAGTGATTGTTGAGTGCTTGTTTCCGCACTTCATGCCTCCAGATATGACTTTTGAAATAAACAGTTTTCATATTTTTATTTATTTTATTAATTTTTATTTTCTACTACGTATTATTTTTATGAAATATTTATTTCTCAATGTAATGTCTTCTTTTTGGAAAATTTATGTTTCTATTTGTAAATGGTGGAGTAAAACGCGAGGCGATTTAGTTAAAGTTTAATAACTGTTTTATTTGACATAAGCGTGACATCGTTGTGAGTCGTTTGGAAGTTAACACAAGAAGAAGGAAGTTTCCAGAAAAACAAAAAGAACTTATTCAGATCAGTGTGACCAACCTTCAGTATATAGTATATATATTCAGTATATTCATATATTGTTGCCAAATTAACATACATAATATTTTAGTATTTCAATACTCCTTCTCAACAACATATTCAGAAACAATTCATTTCAGTTATACATTTTAAGTGCTTGTTTTTCTGTAGGTTTTTTGTTACAATATCTGATAACATGTCGTTTGTACATATATAGTAAAATCGTTGTTTTATTTTTGAGTCGAACTAATGTCCCGTCAGTTGACTAAGGACAACGCCAAGAAATAAAAAATAGTTTTAGGAGAAATAGTTTCACGACTTTATTCTTTGGATCTCAGCTTAAGACTAAAAATCGAATGCAAATTGGATTGAGGAGAAGCCTCAGTATTTGAACAATATTTGTATTTCGGGAGAGCATCGCTCTTGGGTTCTTAAGATTAGGAAGTGTTGAAAGAGGGCAGTCAAATCTGCTTAGGTCAGGCTTTATGATGTTTACAAGAACGGCTGCGCTGCCAGAGATAAACGAATGCTGCGCAGCTGGGATACATTATGGAAAATTACTAGAGTGCATTACTGTTTTCTTTGAAATAATAGAAGTGGCTGGTTTGGACCACCCAAATACGTCACTCCCCTTCCCTTAAAGAGAAGCCTATACTTGGGCTGGGATTGATGTGTGATAGTGTGGGAAATGGATTTTCTTCTATTTCTGTTTGTTGTGGTGTGTTTTGATTTTGATTTTTTCTTATTTTAAGTTTTGCATACAGCATCATAAATGGTTTAAATGATACATATCTTAAATATAAGTACAACAAAATTAGTGCAATTATTACAATGATCATTCGTATGTAAAGTGTAATATTGTTCTCTGAAATCATCTCAACAATGTCGTTGTGTTTTACAATTTTTATTTTTGTTATATTAAGTGGTGTGTATAGTGGTGTCAAATCTATTTCTGGTTTTAACAGATTTTCACTTAAAATTATACTATTAATTTCTATTTTGCATTGCGTTAGTCTTATCAATTTGTTTCCTTCTATTTTTATATTATTAATTGAATTTTGGCAATTTTGGTTAAGAATTGTTTGGGTTAAGTTCCAGGTTACAATTGTGTTTGGTTCTATGTATTTTATTATTTCGTTCGTGTGTACTGGCTTAAAATTACAAATTGGATTTAAGTGTTTAATAATATTGGTGACACAGTCATTTTTTACTTCTTTATTTTCGGTATTATAAACTTTATTTTGTTTTTCAGAATATGATTGTGTGTCTGTGTAATCTAGCTGATAGCCGTTGGAGTCTGGGTAAGGGATTAATTTAATTGTGTTTATTAGTGAAAGGTAAATGGGTATGTGGGATATGATTAATACTTGGTTATCATTGTAGTTAATCCAAGTGGATGTTTTAATGTTTAAAATGTTTTGGCTGTTCACATTTTCAAGTTTGTAGTAGTTTAGTAATTTGGGGTTAAACAGTCGAAGTCCGGAAAGCTGCATAGCCATTTCCAAATCTTCTACGTATTCCGTAAACTGCATTAGTTCGAACAAAAGACTGTCAATGATGGTGTGGTTATTTTCATAATTCTGTATCTTTCGCATTCCGTCATTTATCAATCGTATGGCGTCGTTGAGTTCATGTAATTTTACTGAGTTATGGGCGTTGATTTCAAGTTTTTTCTGTACTTCGACTTGATCATTTGCATCTAGTGTTCCAAATAGGTATTTAAAACCTGAACCCACAATGTTAATAAGACCCCGTTTGTTTCTATGTTTCAGGGTTATTCCGGCTAGTTCTCTTTTTATTTTATTGTATAAAAATTTGATCTGGGGTGCATGGTAATCGGTTCGTAGTCTTTGCTCAAAATAGTCAACCACGATGTCTATTTCAGTTAAATTGATTTTTAAGGAATGATGTTCAAAGGAGGATGGTATCTGGACTGGCTTATCAGAAAAAAGGAGATATCCGTGGTTGGTGTCAATATTATTAATTTGAATTTGTTGTCCATGAGCTCCGTCTCTGTCTGCCTTTAGTAATTTGGGTTTACCTAGCTGATTAAAAATGCGCATCAATGCGTTTCTGCATTCTATCCAATCCTTAGTTTTAATTTGCTCAAGTGTAGCGAATTTAGAATAAATATCAATGCAACTGATGTAATGTTTTCCCTCAGATGAATAAATATCTACTACAAATTTTTCTCGGCAATGTTCCGGGTTGGGTGTGATTTTTTAAGGCATTTTGGTGTTTCTATGTTCTGTTTTGGCCAAATTGCATATTTTGCATTCGTTTATTATATTCTGAATTAATAGTTGGCTATTTGGAAAGAAGTGATTTTCTTTAAATAATTTTGTCATTTTCTGTATACCAGGGTGTAAAAGTTTTTCATGCGATTGAAGTATGATTTCTTTGAATTCGGCGTATGAACCAACGTTCTTTAATAGGAAAAGACTGCGAATTACTTTTGTGTAGGTGGTATTAACAATTTCTATGTGTGCTCTTTGAATAATTTCAAAATCTACTTCAATAGACATTTTAGTTTGTTCACTGTCCGATGGTCTTAGTCGTTTAGTAATCGGGAAGCTAGTATTTTTATATGTAGAGGGTTGTTGTAGTCGAGGGTATGTATTTCCTCTAAAATGTGTTGTTTGGGGATTTTGGGCTTTGTTGGGATATTGTTGGAAAGGATTTTTTTGAATAATGGGTTGTGTGTTTATGTATTGGTTGGGTCTGAAATAATTAGGTGCGTGCCACATGGGTGGGTTGTTAGTCATCTGCTGTGTATAGCTAGGTCTAAATGGTTGAATGTATTGATTAAAATTAGGTTGGAAGGGTTGGGAATATTGTGAATAACTTAGTCGATATTGAGTTTGAACATTTGTATTGAATTTTTGTGCTTTCGAATTCTGATTAGAATTTGAATTTTTATTACGATATTCTGGGTGTTTCTATGTTCTGTTTTGGCCAAATTGCATATTTTGCATTCGTTTATTATATTCTGAATTAATAGTTGGCTATTTGGAAAGAAGTGATTTTCTTTAAATAATTTTGTCATTTTCTGTATACCAGGGTGTAAAAGTTTTTCATGCGATTGAAGTATGATTTCTTTGAATTCGGCGTATGAACCAACGTTCTTTAATAGGAAAAGACTGCGAATTACTTTTGTGTAGGTGGTATTAACAATTTCTATGTGTGCTCTTTGAATAATTTCAAAATCTACATCGCTCTCAATATAGATGGTAATGTTTCTATGGATAAAGTGATCGAGTAAAATTTGTTTGGCCTTTTCAAGTGTCATTACATCATATTGAATTGTGGTAATGGAGTTACCGAATATTTTTGAATGCTCTACTTTATTTTTATCGGATTTAATAAAGATTATTTGTTTTTTGAAATAATTTATTGGTTTTTCTGTTAAATGAATAAGGTTGCTATTGTCTTCTTCTGCACTATGTTGAGTAGCTTCACTATGATGATTTTCTTCAATTTTAATTCTTGATAATGCATCGGCAACTGAATTTTCTTTCCCTTTAATATAATCTATTTTAAATTGGTATTCGCTTAATCTAACTCTCCATCTTTCTAACTTAGCATTCGGTTCCTTTAAGTTACTCTTAGATGGCTTAAGAGGTTGATGGTCACTGGCAATGAGAAATTGTCGCCCTAGTAAATAATGTCGAAAAGTTTTTGTGGCCCAAACTATGGCGAGTAATTCTTTTTCGATAGCACTGTAATTTAATTCGTGATCGTTAAGTGTTCTACTAATAAAAGATATAGGATGACCGTTTTGAGAAAGGACGGCCCCGAGGGCCAAGTTACTTGCATCTGTGGTTAAAACCAATTTCTTTTCAAAATCAGGTAATTGTAAAATTGGGTCACGAATTATCAAAGCCTTAAGTTTTTCGAATGCCTCTATGTACTCAAGTTTTTGTGTATCTATCTTTGCTCCTTTTTTTTAAGCAGCTAGTCATGGGTTTTGATATGTCTGCATAATTTGGAATAAATTTGCGATAATAACCTGTTAATCCGAGGAAAGCTCTTATCTCTTTTACTTTTGTCGGAATTGGGTATGAAACTATGGCTTTAACTTTAATAGGATTTGGTTTAATACCATCAGGGGTAACTATGTGACCAAGAAAGTTAGCTTCCTTTTTTAAGAACTCACATTTGTCTAGTTGCAATTTTAAATTTGCATCTGCAAGCTTTGAAAAAACTAATTGTATTGAATTTAAATGTTCTGTAAGGGATGTTGAAAAAATTATAATATCATCCAGATACACCAAACAGTGTTTGTTAAGCAACGGTCGTAGGATATTATTCATGCACCTTTGAAAAGTAGCGGGTGCATTCCTAAGGCCAAATGGCATTTGAACGTATTCGTAATGACCGCTTTTGGTGGAGAATGCAGTTTTAGAAATTGATTCTTCGTCCATTTCTATTTGATGAAATCCTTCGTCCATATTTGGAATTGGATATCTGTCTGGTATGGTTTAGTTTTCTATAATCAATTACTACCCTGTACTTATTTATGCCAGAAGCATCCGGTTTTTTTGGTACGACCCAAGTAGGACTATTGTATGGCGAATTACTTTCCCTAATTAATCCCTGATTCAGCATTTCCTGTACTTGGTTTTCTACTTCGATTTCGTGTGTTTGCGCAAGTGGGTATTGTTTCGAATAAATTGGGGAGTTATGTGTTGTATTTAGTACGTGTTTAATTGTATTTGTAAATGTTAATTTGTCTTCCTCCTTATATTCAAGATTTCTAAATTTATTTAATAAGCCTTTTAACTTAAAAGTTTCCTCCTGATTTAGGTGATCTAATCGAAACTGTGAAAAATCTAATTTTTATATTGATTCCCTGATCTGAGCGTGCAATTGATTCTGGTGTCCTTTGGATATACAAATTTTGGTTTTTTTCGGACTCTGAAGTAATTAATTTGTATGTTTGATCAAAAAGGGTAACTGTATCATTTTTGTAATTAATAACTGATTGAGCATTTTTCAACAATTTTCTGCCAATTAGCTTATCGTAATTATTAGAAAATCTGTGCACATAAAATGGTTCGGTTTTTTTGAAAATACTATTTCTGGGTAACATAATCAAGTCGTTCAAGGTAATAGGGCCATTTGATGTTAAAACTTCACATCTACTATTTTGAATGGGAAGACAAAATATATTTTCATTGATCAAATTAATTGTTGATCCTGTGTCTAGAAGGCATTTGTATGAGCACCCTTTGTATACTATTTTTATGTATTCGTGTTGTCCGGGGCTGTTAACCGAAAATTTTCGTTTAGTTCAGAATTATTTTGGTTTTGTTTATTATTAATTTGTACATATTGGACTTGTTGTTGCCCTTCATTAATGAAGCCACGATTTTGATACGGATTGTATTGATTTTGGTTGTGATACTGTTGCTCGTAATAATTAGGTTGGACTTGTTCGAATTCATGCGCGTCTTGGAATCTAATTTCGTCAATAGACATTTTAGTTTGTTCACTGTCCGATGGTCTTAGTCGTTTAGTAATCGGGAAGCTAGTATTTTTATATGTAGAGGGTTGTTGTAGTCGAGGGTATGTATTTCCTCTAAAATGTGTTGTTTGGGGATTTTGGGCTTTGTTGGGATATTGTTGGAAAGGATTTTTTTGAATAATGGGTTGTGTGTTTATGTATTGGTTGGGTCTGAAATAATTAGGTGCGTGCCACATGGGTGGGTTGTTAGTCATCTGCTGTGTATAGCTAGGTCTAAATGGTTGAATGTATTGATTAAAATTAGGTTGGAAGGGTTGGGAATATTGTGAATAACTTAGTCGATATTGAGTTTGAACATTTGTATTGAATTTTTGTGCTTTCGAATTCTGATTAGAATTTGAATTTTTATTACGATATTCTGGGTTTTTATAAAATTCAAAATTAATGTGTTCTTCATAAATTCCCTCATTTTGTGCAATGGTAATTAAGGATCTTAAGTCTGTAATATCGTGATGGGCTAAAATAGTGAATAATTGTATTGGTAGTTTTCTTATCAGTATCTTAATAGAGTCTTTAATAGCCTGAATATAAATAAGAAAATCCGATTGGTTACCTTCCAGGTGTAGTTTCGAAATTAATAATTGACGTCGTCTTTCCGCTTCTTCGCAGAATGCTCTTAGGTTTCCTCTGTATGGTGTCTCCCTGAAGTTCTCCAGAAATTTGTAGTTAGGTGTTTGAGTTTTAAATTCCGCGATGAGTCTTGCTTTAAGGGTAGGCCAATCTTCGATGTTCGGAAGTCCCAAGGATCGTGTAACCTGTCCGTCCAAGTTCCTTTCGATGGCTCCCAGTAGAATCCTCTGTTGTCGGACATCATTTGTTTGGTAGAGCGAAATTACGTAATCCACTCTGCTGACAAAGGTGTGAAGGGTTTCTGGATCACCCTTGAATGGCATAATGTCTTTAAGCTGCCGACGGGCTTCGGCAAAGTTGTTGTCGCTCAGCGCAACGATTTGGGGTGCGGCAATAATTGGTTGTGACATTTTATTGTAGAATTTTTAAATTTTGTGTTTTATTATTTTGTTTTGTTTCGGATTCAATGTTATTATTATTTTTAAGCTTTCTAGTTTCACTTTTTTTCTTATTGTAAATTTTTGTGTTGTATTATTAAAATTCTATATTGTTCTTATTTTTATTTTTATATGTTGGTTTTAAAACTTAGTTGCCTTTGGACTTAATGTTTTTGTTTCGTATTTCACTTCCACTTATTATTGGATAACCGAATTGGAATTATAATCCAAGTTGAAGAGTTTTCACGAATTTATTTTGGGAGATGTTTCAAGCACTGGACTATAAAATTTAACTTATTTTCCACTCGAAGGTTCCTTTTTTTCGGATACTTTTTGTATCCTACCGACTGCGCCAGTAAAATTGTTGTTTTATTTTTGAGTCGAACTAATGTCCCGTCAGTTGACTAAGGACAACGCCAAGAAATAAAAAATAGTTTTAGGAGAAATAGTTTCACGACTTTATTCTTTGGATCTCAGCTTAAGACTAAAAATCTAATGCAAATTGGATTGAGGAGAAGCCTCAGTATTTGAACAATATTTGTATTTCGGGAGAGCATCGCTCTTGGGTTCTTAAGATTAGGAAGTGTGGAAAGAGGGCAGTCAAATCTGCTTAGGTCAGGCTTTATGATGTTTACAAGAACGGCTGCGCTGCCAGAGATAAACGAATGCTGCGCAGCTGGGATACATTATGGAAAATTACTAGAGTGCATTACTGTTTTCTTTGAAATAATAGAAGTGGCTGGTTTGGACCACCCAAATACGTCACTATATATCTTACATCAATTTCCTTTTTGGAATAAAGTTCCCTAACATAGTAGTACACTATGTCGATATGCTTACTTCTATTATGCAATACTGGATTCTTAGCTAAACATAAAGCACTCTGATTATCGCAAAAAATTAAAATTGAGTGATCTATCAAAAAACCCATTTCCTTCAGAAACTTTTTTATAAATACTGCTTCTCTTGCTGCAATGGACAATGCAACATATTCGGCCTCCGTGCTGGATAATGCCACCAGACTTTGCTTCTTGGACTCCCAGGATATTGGACCAGCTGCGTTTATGAAGACATATCCACTGTAGGATTTACGATCCGATGTGTCATTTGCCCAATCTGCGTCGACGTAGCCATGAATCGGTTTACCTGTTGCGTGATAATGAAGCTTTAAGTTTGAGGCGCCCTTCAAATACCTTAGTATACGCTTGGCAGCGACTTCATGCTCCTTATGTGGGTTCACATTTCTTTGAGCCAGTTTTGCAACTGAATGCATTATATCTGGCCTGGTTGTAATGGATATGACTCCAGTTTCACCTTCTCGCTCAACTTCGATGCCCAAGAAATGATTAGGCTGTCCGCTATCTACTACTTTAAACTCTTTGGCAATTGACTCTTTTATACCAATCAAATCATCTTTACATGAGCTTGCAATAAAAAGATCGTCGACATATACTGCAATTATATTAATATTGTCCTTCTCATTGCGTGTGTACACACACGGCTCGCTGGCACAGGGAACAAAATGCAGTTTTTGCAAGACTTCATTGAGCTTGGCGTTCCACTCTCTACCGCTCTGTTTTAGTCCGTAAAGTGACTTCTTTAGTCTCAAAACTTTTCCATAATGTTTATTATCAAATCCATCGGGTTGCTTCATATAGACTTCTTCGCTCAATTCGCTATTTAAGTAAGCTGTCGATACATCCATCTGATGTAGAAATAAGTTATGCTCAACAGCCAGAGATATAATAAGTCTTACCGACGAATATCTGACAACTGGTGAAAACGTTTCAAAAAAGTCGTTACCATATTGTTGTGCACATCCTTTAGCCACCAACCTCGATTTAAATCGCATCACATTGCCATCCTTATCTCCTTTTATGCCAAAAACCAACTTACTACCGATGGCTTTCTTACTTTCTGGTAAGTCCTGTAGCTCCCATGTCTGATTAGCTTCGAGGGCGTCAATCTCCTTCTGAATTGATGCTACCCACTCTTGACTCATTTCAGACTGCGTCGCTTCAGCAAACGTAACAGGTACCTTGACATCTTGAACCTTCATCATGTTCAACAAGTTGTATTGTTTTCGTGGACGCCCGGGCTTTCCAGTTTTTATCTTCTTAGGACGACCAGGACCATGAATTTCCCGTTCTTCGGTATCATCGCTCTTCGCACTCTCGTAAAGATCAGAACTATCGGCTTCATTAATCTCGCTGTCAATTTGCTCTTCCTCGAGCACCTCAGCATCTTCTTTGTTGTTGCCCACTGCCAAAATCTGCGAACAATCAACTCCAATTTCGTCAATAAGTGCCGTCTCGTTCTCGCTGTTTCCATTCTTCGGATACCCTATAGTTCTCTCTAGAAAAACGACGTCTCTACTTTTGATTACCTGGTTCGATCCAATGCGCATTATTCTGTAGGCCTTCGCTATTGTTGAATACCCTATCATCATGCATTCAATGCCTTTTGGCTTGAACTTTCCTGCATGTTTCTTATTCAATGCAATCGCTTTGCATCCAAAGATTTTTAAATGCGATATCGAAGGCTTTTTACCTGTCCACAGTTCGAATGGTGTTTGACTCTTCAATGGCCTTGTCTCCGATCTGTTGCATAGATATGCTGCAGTCCTAACTGCCTCTCCCCACAGGGACTCATTCACTCCTGAATATATAATCATGCTCCTTGCCATTTCCACAAGCGTCCGGTTAGCGCGCTCAGCAACCCCGTTTTGCTGCGGACTGTACGGTACTGTCAATTGCCGCTTGATACCGTTTTCAGATAGGAACTTCTGAAACTCGTGGCTTATATATTCGCGACTGTTATCGCTGCGAATTGCTTTAAGTTTTTCACCGGTCTGTTTTTCTGCAAACGCGACAAAGTTTTTAAGCGTGGGAAGCAATTCATCACGGGTCTTCAAAAAATATACGAACATATAACGCGAATAGTCATCAATAAATGTTACGAAATATCTTGCTCCACCGGCAGGTACTTTGTTCATTGGCCCGCAAATGTCCGAATGCACTAGCCCTAGCACTTTGTCCGCACGAATTTTTGCCATTTTTGGGAATGGTTTCACACAGATTTTACCTTTAGCACAGGTTTCACATGCAATTCGGTCTATGTCCACAACATTTTTGATTGACTTTAAGCCATTGACCATATTGTCACTTGCCATCTTTTTTAGGCTCGCCATGTTCAAATGACCATAACGATAATGCCACTTCCACAATTCATCATTTGCACACAAGTACATGCACCGATTGTTCGAAGTATCAACAACAAAAAGATTTCCAGCTTTTCTTGCCTGTAACACTTCTTCATTTCGACCGTCCTTTATATACGCACTTTGCTTGTGAAAAATCACTTTATACCCTTTTTCAACGGCTTTCGCTACCGATATGAAATTAATTTACAAGCTTTTACGTAAAGCACATTTTTCAAATTAACGGAACCATTCTTTGTTTTAACGGCTACCGTACCGACGCCATCCGAAAATATATAGTTTTCTCCTTCAAGTAATATTTTCTCTTTATGCTCCTTAATGTCCGCGAACCACGACCTTTCACAACACATGTGAGCAGTTGTTCCACTGTCCAAGCACCACATCGATTTCGTTAAAACATCATTTTTATTTACACTTGCAAGCATAGTAAACGACTTCTCTTTTGCAGGTGTTTCTTTTTCATCTTTTTTGTCTTTCACTTTGCACTGCGAAATAAAGTGACCCTCGCGACCACATCGAAAGCATTTTTTATTCTTCTTTGCATCACTGTTCTTTTGTGCCGATCTATTTTTCTTGTCTCCCTTTCCACTGGGACGCGACACGAACGCTTGCTGCACACAAAGTTCCGTTTCGTCCGAACTCACTCTTTGTCTCTCTCCCTCTTCTATAATTTTTATTTTTAAATCACAGAGAGAGTCGGCTGCACAGCTGCAAGCTTGTCCCAAGCTTCTTTAGAACTAGCGCAGTTTTTAATCAAATTAATTTCTGAAGCCTTCACGCACAGCAATATTGTTGCTAGTGCTTTTTCGTCTAGTTCGTCGAAGTGGGCTCCTTGCTCAGCTGTATCACCTTCCTGCTTCACGCGTCTTCCGCACACCAACGACCACATACCCGAGTGCACCAATACACCCTTCATTTGCACCGACCATACTGCGTAATTTTCGCCGTCCAATTTGTCGATCGCACACAGCCCTTGTCCGCTCATGTTTATAAAAAATGTTCAAGCTAATTATATACAATAATTATTTTCCTCTTGATCACACACAATTATTAAAGTCTTTACTACTCCTGGGCCCATAACCTATTTGTAAAACGCGAGGCGATTTAGTTAAAGTTTAATAACTGTTTTATTTGACATAAGCGTGACATCGTTGTGAGTCGTTTGGAAGTTAACACAAGAAGAAGGAAGTTTCCAGAAAAACAAAAACTTTCAGTATACAGTTGTTGCCAAATTAACATACATAATATTTTAGTATTTCAATAGTTTCAAATTACAGTAGTTATAATAATTTCCTTTGCATTTGCTTTAATTATTTAGTATACTTATTAAGTCATTTGACTAGAAAGACTTGTAGCGCGGCTACGGAACTCCATATCCGAAGAATCCTTGGTGCAGTTACTTATCAGACATGCGAAAACGTCACTTAGATTCGAATTAATGCATTTAGGGATCGATACTTTGTCTCGACTTCGGGAAGAATTGCGCACGCATAAACAGTTTTGTAAGCAAGTCAAAGTTCAACCAATGAAAAGCACTTTTGTCCCTAGGCCATTTATATCCCAATTGGATGAAGAAAGCGAGGAACAAGAAGTTGCCGCATTACAGCGAAAGTTCTTAAAATGCTGGAATTGCGTGAGCCAACATCCAACTGTCGCATCCAAAACATTAGATGTACAAGAAAACAAAGAAACTGGGTCAAAACACTCGAAAGAGAACGCGGTTGCAAACGAAACATATCAGAATAGGCTAAGTCGGTATAAAGGGTCTAGGAAGCGAATATTCGGAGATGTAAATTGTTACGTAAACCTAACGAGCCAGAAGGTTTTGGAAAAGAGTTCGCGACAGTCGTAAGCGATTAATATCGGCTATATTTCTTCACAGGGACAGCCGACTATATACGGATATCGTAATTGATAATTAGTCATATGTCGCGTTATTAGATTCAGGCGCTTCAGTAAGTTGCATAGGAGGCAACGCAGCAAAGACGTCAATTACGTAACTGTTCGGGACACATAAGAACCGCGAATAATTCACAATTTTCGGTAAAAGGGAGATTAATCGTAGGTATTACATATCGTAATTAGAAAAATTCCGTAGAGTTCTTTATCATTCCTGATCTAAAGCAGGATGTGCACCACGAACTATCTACCGATCAACAGGATAGGCTCAGCCAAGTCATAAGCAAACTTCCATCATACGAGAAAGAAGGCTTAGGGCGTACGCATATTATGGAGCACATCATAGATATAGGCAGTCACCGACCAGTCAAGCAGAGGCACTGTCCGGTGTCACCAGCAAAAGAAAAGGCGATGTTTTCGGAAATCGAGAATATGCTCGCGATGGACGTTTTCGAAGAGTCCAAAAGCCCATGGAGTAGTAATTGTGTTTTGGTTCAGAAGGGAGAAAAGACAAGGTTATGTTTAGACTCGCGCGAACTGAATAAGCTTACCCTAAAGGATGCATACGCATTGCCTCACGTGGATGTCATTCTTAGCAGACTGCCCCCTGCGCGATTCATTACCGGCTTAGACATGAAGCATGCCTTCTGGAAGATACCTCTCGAGGAGAAATCTCGCCAATGCACAGCTTTCACCATACCGAATCGACCCTTATACCAGTATAAAGTAATGCCGTTTGGGCTATGCAATGCAGCTCAAACGCTCTGCAGATTAAAGGACCAAGTCATACCGCCATATTAAGAACAAGAGTATTAGTCTATCTAGACGATCTACTGATCGCCTCGGATGATTTCGAATCAGATATAAAACTAATCGAGGAAGTGGCAGAATATTTTCGTAAGGCTAATTTGACAATTAATATCGCGAAGTCCAAGTTTTGTATGAAAGAGATAAGATATTTAGATTTCATTATCGGGGAAGGGCAGCTGAAAGCTGATCCAGACAAGATCTCAGCAATTACGGACTTTGTAATCCCTATTACTGCCAAGCAACTCCGGAGATTTTTAGGTCTCGCGGGATGGTATAGGCGATTTGTTCAGAATTATGCCTCTGTCGCCGAGCGTTAAAAGCCGTTCGTTTAAATGTAACGAAGAAACGGATCGAGCATTTACCCAGTTAAAGGATAGGTTAACGTCTTCGCGTGTCTTGCGCACGCCTGACTTCTCGAAACCGTTTATTATTCTTTGTGATGCCAGTCTGCAGCGTGTTGGCGAAAACAGATGAAGAAGGAACCGAGCTTCCCATAGCATATAAGTTAACAACAGAAACTTTTGTTACTCCTCTCGACGGCCGATACAATGAACCCTTAGTACTTTTCCTGCAAGAATTGTGCAACAAAGTATTCTAAGAAATACAAGAGTTCAAAAATCCTAAATCAACAATATTATAAACATCCGCCGCGACGAACCCACGCAACACCGAAATTGCAGAGATTGCAATTCGATCCAGTTCAATCGAGTTCAAACCACTCCAATGCTCCGCCTAGCTGCCGATCACGCCATCAGCGACGACGACAACGTTCTGCCGACGCCTCTGCCAGACACCCACAGCTTACTTAGGGCTTACTCTAATTCTCAATGTTTAGTTCTTAATTTGAATCCGAAATAAAAGGTCAACCTCGCAAATTGGACTCGTTTAATTTCCACAAAGGAAAAGATTAACTGGCGCCCGAACAGGGACCTGATGAGAAGGAAATCTTGTTAAGTCAGATTAGTACATTAGTACGACTCCATCAGTCCCAAAAACCCCTGTTGCATTCTTTGGTACGCGGATTTACTAAAGGCAACCCATAGGCGGTCTACGTGTTCTGTAAGGTACGACCGCAGAACATCCTCTACGTGTGTGCATCGCAGGATCCCGAGTAACAACGTAAAAAGGACAACATCCGGATCACCAGGAGGAGTAGCCGTATCAAGTTAGCAATGTAAGTAGAGTTAAGTGAATCAGATTACCTAAAACGTAATAAGAAGTCAAGAAAACTAAAATAATTCAAAGTAAAAATAGCGATATGTTAAAAGCAAAAACAAAGTGAAAGTGTTTAAAGAAATTGACAAAAGTTTGTGAATAAAATAAATAAGCGTAAAGCAATAAAATAAAATATCGCTGCACTACCAATAAAAAAAGCAGTATAACAAGCTCAATCTTGCGAATCCCAAGGGACCCTCCAAGGTAAAAGAGCAAAACCAGACACTGGTTTTCAACAATTAAAATAAATTAAATTCACTTTAAACAGAACACAGTTCTTTGATCACGTTCCTTTGCTAAAACTAAATAAAGTAAAATTCGAAACTAAAAGAAATTACAATTCATACGCAACTAAATAGGTTTAAAAAAAATTTTTTTATGATTCATAATTTAAATTTCAATTAAATAAAATTTTTAATACGCGATTAAATTTTACCATAAAATAATTAAATTAGGAGTAAGTTTCAATATTAACGTGCTATAAAATTTTGCTACTAAACACTATTGATTATTAAGACCTATTTAAATTTTAAATCAAACATAAATTAACTAAATAATTGAACGGATCTATCAACAAATCTTAAGTGACACAATTTAAAATATTTTGTTCCCTCATTCATTTTATACACTTAAATAATTGATTCTATTGCTATAACCATACTTAGCTACGCGTAACCATACTAAACAAGTTGACTATTCGATATCACAGTAATTCTTTACCTCAATGGAAATTTCTCCTTATGGCAAATTTCAACAATTTAATTAGACCACTAGTGCTCAACTTAGAAACAGAATCTGAGGCAATAAACCGAACAGAACCTAACGCACCTAATCTAATTCAACAACACGGACAAGCCGCAAGACAACAAACACACCAACAAAACAGAAACATAATGGCACAGCCCGAACAACTAGCCGAAATCGTTCGTCAGATTCTGGCCGAACAACTCCCAACTCTCTTGCATCAAAGTCAAAGCTCTAGCTTTGATTTCGCAAATGTCGAGAACCAGGGTATTAATCCAGAACATCAACATAATTTACAAGATTTAGACAAAGTCCCCGATATTGTAAGATCTTTGCATGATTTTTCCGGTGACCCAGCTGAATTCGGTTCCTGGAAAAGGAGTGTAGATAGAATATTAGAAACTTATGCTCACACCGTAGGTACAGCAAAGTATTTCGGTATTTTGCACACAATTCGAAATAAGATAAAAGGCATCGCAGACATTGCCCTCGATTCTTATAATGTCCCGTTGAACTGGGCAGCAATCTCAAAGTGCTTAACATTACATTACGCAGACAAACGAGATATTTCCACCTTGGAATATCAAATGACAACAATATTCCAAAAGCCCAATCAGACAGTTGAAGAATTCCATCAAGTTGTTTACAGACATTTGTCTCTAATACTCAATAAAATAAGTTGCATGGAATTGGGCAGGGAATCAGAATTGGTTATGACCAAGTTGTACAGGGATAAAGCTTTAGATACCTTTATCCGAGGTCTCCGTGGCGACCTTCCCCGGTTGCTGGGCATAAAAGAACCCACTGACTTGCCATCTGCTTTGCACTTGTGCCTAAAGTTGGAAAACCAGACTTACCGTATCAATCACGCTTCGGGCAAAATTCAACAGAACAATTTTAGAAGCACACCTCAAGGGCCGCCTCCACGCCCACTACCTATACCCAATAATATGGGTTACCAAACCAGACTAATACTACCACCCAGACCCATGCCAGCAGGAGTGTTTAATGCTAACTTTGGACACCCACAATACCGACCAGCACCGAATCATTTTGGGCAACAATTCCGACAAGCTCCGATAGCACAACCCCCAGCACACCAACCGTATCCACCACCTCGTCCGATTGCAACAAAACCCCAACCACGACCAGAGCCAATGGACGTGGACAGAAGCCTTCAATCTAGGCAAATTAATTATATGAACAGGCCTCAATTTGATGCCTCTGGTAAACGACCCCCAATACCTATTACAGATCCAACCAAAAGACAAAGAAATTTTAATATCCAAACTGAAATCGAACAACAAACTGAGGCAGAACAAGGAGCACCGACAATGGCCGATTACGAACAGACTTTAGCAGAACAAAATGAACAGACAGACTATGAACAAACACTTGGTGAATACACAGAAGCGATTGACAGCAATGACCAAGAACCAGAGCATGACTATTCCTATCTCAATTTTTTAGGGTAACTGACTCTTCACTGCCATATTTTGAATGTAAGGTGAGGAGTGGAGAAATCTTAAAAATATTAATTGATACCGGCTCTAATCGAAATTATATTCAACCAAAACATGTCTCAAACCCGTTACCAAACAAAACCATATTCAATGCTGTCTCTGTAGGTGGCGATATAAAAATAACTCATCACAAAAACGCCAATTTATTTAACGATCTGAATACAATAGTTAAATTTTTCCTATTACCAACCCTCAAAACTTTTGACGCGATATTAGGCAATGACAGCTTAAAAGAATTAGGCGCAGTCATTGACACAAAAAACCAAATAATGCATTTAAAAAATGGCTCGAATATTCCCATTAAAGAAAAAAAATTTGAATCAGTCAATGTAATAATACCAAGGTTGGATCACCTTACACACAATCAGCGATTTGAATTAAATCGCTTACTCAAAAATTACCCAACCTTATTTGCCGAACCGGATGACAAACTGACCTACCTCACAAATGTGAAAGCCGAAATACGAATAAATACTGACACACCAGTTTACTCTAGATTTTATCAGTACCCAATGGCTTTAAAAGCTGAGGTTGACAAACAGATTAAAGACCTTTTAGAGAATGATATAATACGACCATCGCGTTCCCCATATAATTCACCTGTGTGGATCGTTCCAAAAAAACAGGATGCTTCCAACGTAAAAAAATATAGACTGGTCATTGATTATAGAAAACTGAATAATGTAACAATAGCTGACAAATACCCTATACCTGACATAAACGGAGTTATTGCACAGTTAGGTAATAACAAGCTTTTTTCCGTTTTAGACCTTAAAAGCGGATTTCACCAAATTCCATTAAAAGAGAAAGATATAGAAAAAACAGCATTTTCCGTAAACAATGGAAAGTACGAGTTTACTAGGCTCCCCTTTGGTTTAAAAAATGCCCCTTCAATATTCCAACGCGCCCTTGACGACATCCTTAGAGAACACATAGGAAACATTTGCTACATTTACATTGATGACATTATTGTTTTTAGCAAAGACGAAGAGTCTCATTGCAAAAATCTGAAAACAATTTTTGAAACACTAAGTGCAGCAAACGTTAAATGCCAACTAGACAAGTGCGAGTTCTTTAAGAACAAAGTAGAATTCTTAGGATTCGTTATATCAGATAAAGGAATAGAGACTAACCCAACAAAGGTAGAAGCTATAGCTAACTATCCGAGACCAAAGACCTTAAAGGAATTAAGATCCTTCCTTGGGCTATCAGGATACTACAGGAGGTTTATACTGGGCTATGCGACAATGGCCAAGCCACTGACCGATTTGCTTAGAGGGGAAGACGGACGCATTTCAAAGGGAATGTCGGCAAAGAAATTGATTCACTTAGACGATAAAGCAATAAAAGCATTCGAACAGTTGCGCAGTACACTGATATCCAAAGATGTAATACTCCAATACCCAGACTTTGATAAGGAATTCACACTAACGACAGACGCCTCTGACTATGCGATAGGAGCAGTATTATCACAATCCAACAGACCGATTTCATTTATATCTAGAACACTTTCCAAAACTGAAGAACAATACGAAACGGCAAAGAAAGAAATGTTAGCAATACATTGGGCTGTTAATTTCTTCAAGGGATATCTTTACGGTGGTTCAAAGGTCAAAATCTATACCGATCACGAACCACTTACGCACGATTGCAATTGGAAAGGTGGGATAGCTATTAGAAGGTGGAAGTCTTATTTGGATGAATATAATAAAGAATTGCTCTACAAGCCAGGGAAAGAAAATGTAGTAGCAGACGCACTATCGAGGGCACCAAGACAAGTTGAAATTAATTCATTGACAGCAACTCAACATAGCACTCAAAGTTCTAGCCACAATTTGATATCAAATGTTGAATCTCCGATTAATGTTTTTAAAAACCAAATTTTTATACTTAAAGAAGAGCCACCTGACTATAAATTTACCCTTCCATTTCCCACATTCCATAGGCATACAGTATCGCAGCCAACATACTCAGACGATGATTTAATACAAATTTTAAGAAAACATCTTTATCCCACAGTCATTAATGGCATTCACACAACAGAAGATATAATGGGCCAAATACAACGAATTTATCCAGAACATTTTCGATCTTTTAAAGTCAGATTTAGTCAAAACCGGGTAGAAGACATAGTTAATGAAACAGATCAAGACGAACTTATCCTTAAAACTCATAATAGGGCACATAGAAATGCTGAAGAGAATAAAATCCAATTATCCGAAAAATGCTATTTTCCCAAAATGAAATCTAAAATTTTAACATTAGTAAAACAGTGTCAGGTGTGCAAGGAAGGAAAATATGATAGGCATCCCACAAACCCAGAAATAATGGAAACTCCAATTCCTGAGTTTCCGGGACACACAATCCATATAGATATTTTCTCTACAGAAAAAAAACTGGTACTAACGGCAATTGACAAATTTTCTAAACTTGCGCAAGCTAAATTAATAAATTCAAAATCAATAGAAGACATAAGAAAACCCTTACATGACATCCTATTCTATTTTGGCGTACCAAAATACGTCGTAATGGATAATGAAAAATCTTTTAATTCCGCTACAATAACTTTTATGATGAGAGACCAGCTGGGCATACAAATTTTTAAAGCACCCCCTTATAAAAGTTCCGTAAACGGACAAATAGAACGGTTTCATTCTACCCTCGCTGAAATTATGAGATGCTTAAAAACTAAACAGGTACACCGAACTTTTGAAGAACTATTAGATTCAGCTGTCTACGAATACAACTTCACAATTCACTCTGTAACGAAAAAGCGTCCATTAGAAATATTTTTTGGCAGAAATATAACCACTGACCCAGGAGAATATGACAAAAGCAGACAAGATAACATTGAAAAACTGAAATCAAAACAAGCAACAGACTTAAAAAACCATAATGAAAAACGCAATAAGATCAAAGACTATGAGCCAGGGCAAATAGTGTTTATAAAGCAAAACACAAGACTAGGTTCTAAACTTTCCCCACGGTACAAGAAAGAAACAGTAAAAGAAAATAGACATACAACTATTATCACAGAAACAGGAAGAATCGTTCACAAGAGTAACATAAAACAAGAGTAATAATACCCTCTAACTCAGTATTTTTGTCCGTTTGCGGGTATCGATCCGATCGTGAGGGATCGGCCTATACCCGTAAAAAAATTAATTCGTTCACTGAATAAATGATTTTTCTTCTTCTCCTTTTCCCCATTACAGGATTTTCTTATTTTTAATGCTTCTGCCATTAGCATTGGCAAATATGGAAATCACTAATTACACCGACGCTCAAACCGTCTCAGTGTACAAAGGATTAGGGAAACTACAAATATCATCAACTAAATTAATCCATCTAATAGACCTAGAACAGCTAGAAACAGAATTGTACAAAATACGAGAACACACAATTAATGACTTAAAAGGAAGCTACCTCTACCATACACTAACACACGAAATAGCTCAGGCATTTACCGCATTAAGTACTCTGACCTCAAAATATCGCAAAGCTCGATCAATCAATTGGATTGGTTCCGCTTGGAAATTTGTGGCAGGAAATCCGGATCATGACGACTTAACTATGATCGAAAATAATTTAAATAGCCTTATAACTAACAATAACGATCAGGTAATAGTTAATAAACAACTGCAAAGTAGAATCAATAATTTAACAACAATCTCAAATATGCTTACGAACTCAATAAAAAAGGATAACAATTTTAACAATGAAATAGCAACGAGTCTGCAAAATCAGGTCAGATTGATAAAAGAAGAAATTGTAAACATTAAATATGCCATTCAATGGGCAAAAATTAACGTAATTAACACACTCCTTTTAAACGAATTTGAACTAAATGAAGTAAATAAAATATTTCAAAAAAACAATATTACCTCTTTATCAATCGAAGAAATGCTAGAATTTGTTGATGTTTCAGTATTACATAATAAAACAGCGATTATCTATATCATCAAAATACCAGAACTAGACCCCACTACCTATCAAGATATGTTGATAAAACCCGTTATAAAAAATAACTTTATTGTACACTTAGAAACGAATGAAATATTCATAGCGCAAAAAGAAATCATTAATGTACCCAAAAACTGTAAAATATCCAATTACTTAAAAATATGTAAAAAAGAAAACACTGTAAATCTAAAACAAACAAAATGTATTGCTAAGTTAATTGAGGGAAAGGAAGCGCTGTGTGACTTCAGTAATGCAGAACATATTCAGAAAATAGAGGAGATCGATGGCAGCTTAATATTACTTAACAACTACACCGGCAACTTAATACACAACAACATAACTTACAATCTAAAAGGAACATACCTGGTTCATTTCTGGAACGATACCGTTCAAATAAATAGCAAGCAATTCAACAATAAAGAAAAATCTATCCTAAAACCCGGAACACCAATAATTCAAATGTCACCCATAGAAGTGGAGAGGTTAAAAATTTTGTCATTGGAATCACTGGAGGCCCTCAACATCAAAAACACAAAGCACTTAAATAACGTAACAACACACTCTACCATAAACCGCATCGCCATCTTGTGCTTACTGGGCACCGTCATACTTCTTTCAATAATCTCCAAAATCCACTTTAAGCCCAGAGAGAAAGTAACCATTCAAATTCAACAAGAGCCTCCCACGCTTAATAGTAAACTTAAGCCAAGGCCGATACAGCCCGAATTCAACAATATTCCCTATTTCTAACACCCACTTGAGGACAAGTAGGATCCTGAGGGGGGAGAGTTAACAACAGAAACTTTTGTTACTCCTCTCGACGGCCGATACAATGAACCCTTAGTACTTTTCCTGCAAGAATTGTGCAACAAAGTATTCTAAGAAATACAAGAGTTCAAAAATCCTAAATCAACAATATTATAAACATCCGCCGCGACGAACCCACGCAACACCGAAATTGCAGAGATTGCAATTCGATCCAGTTCAATCGAGTTCAAACCACTCCAATGCTCCGCCTAGCTGCCGATCACGCCATCAGCGACGACGACAACGTTCTGCCGACGCCTCTGCCAGACACCCACAGCTTACTTAGGGCTTACTCTAATTCTCAATGTTTAGTTCTTAATTTGAATCCGAAATAAAAGGTCAACCTCGCAAATTGGACTCGTTTAATTTCCACAAAGGAAAAGATTAACTTATATGTCCGAAAAACTCTCGAAACCGCAGCGTAAGTATTCGGTAACCGAATTGGAGTGCCTAGCCGTGATCAGAGGAATAAACAAGTTCATAAACAATAAACAAGTTTAAGGGCAAGAGTTTGCAGTAGTAACAGACCACGCTTCGTTGCAGTGGCTGATGAAACAGAAAGATTTGTCTGGGAGATTATCTAGGTGGTCCATCCGATTACAAGGGTTTTCTTTCGAAATTAAACACCGGAAAGGGACACAATACGTAGTGGCGGACACACTTTCAATGCGAGACGAAATCGTAGTCAACGAAATCCAAGATGGTGGTCCTATGATTGATTTGTCGTCAAATGAATTTAAATAATTGGAATATTTGGATTTGATCAAGAGAATACAGGAAAACCAATTAAAATTGCCTACAGGTATCCAATGGATATGTTTACAAGCGTGTTGACGACAAGAAAGCAGAAGGGAAACGTTTAGATAGTGCATCATGGAAACTTTGTGTGCCTTCGACTCTTAGAGATACCGTTCTACAGCGAGTACATTATCCAGTTGACTCAGCTCATCTAGGAATGGGACGGATGGCACAGAAACTTAAAAAGTACTTTTTGGTCGGGTATGATCACACGAATCCGTTCGTATATATCTTGATGTACTACTTGTAAATTCACTAAAGGTGATAACGTAACCCTTAGGCAACCCATGGGTAGACCAATGACGTCGGACAGACCGTTTCAAAAACTGTACATGGACTTATTAGGACCATATCCTAGGTCTAAGGAGGGGAACATCGGGTTATTAATCATTGTCGACCACCTTTCAAAGTTTCATCTTGTACAGCCATTAAAGAAATTTACGTCTGACAAAATCCTAGATTTCCTAGTGAAGGACGTATTTGATACCATCGGCGTGCCCGAGGTGATCTTAACAGACAATGGTTCACAGTTTAAGCCGGCTCAGTTTAAGGCTTTTCTGACTCGTTTCGGCGTTACACATATCTCCTCAGGCTAACGCTAGCGAACGGCTTAATAGGTCGGTGTTGGCAGCAGTGCGCGCATATGTAGGACAAAATCACACGACTTGGGATTAAGCGAAATAATCGGATCCTTGAGTGCTAAATTTCACCGTAGTACAGGATTCTCACCTTATTACCTTTGCTTCAGTCAGAATATGAATTTAAACGGAAGAGATTATGAACTACTTCTCAAGCTCGACACCCTTACAGACTATGTAGACTTAAAATATCCGGATATTTTACAGTTAGCTCGACAAAACGCTAAAACTAAGATTGCCACGACGCACGAGACTAACGCTCAGCGATACAATCTGCGAAGTCGAAGCGTACAGCTGAATGTAGGTGACACGGTATTTGCCCGAAAGTTTGCTCAGAGCAATGCAGCAAGGGCGTCGACAGGTTGGCAGCTGCACCCCCTGAGCAGCTGAGTTTGTGCGCGTTGACTGGAAAAGTGCCGGTAACAGCTTCATCCAACTACATATTTCCACCGCGCCTAGCAAGCCTTTAAGTGTTGTACAAAGTTTGCAAATCAAGTCAATTGTGACAAGATTTCTGAAAACAAAAACATTTTGTTGTATAAGCCCAGCACATACAAGCATAAGAACATTTTTTGGTAAGTATGTATATAATAATAAATCAACAAACGTGTAAAAGCATTGAAATAAGGCAGCCACGATTATAATAAGTAAATGGTTAATGCCGTGGGTATGAGTCAATGTTTGTGTTTTGGCGCCTATAAAATTTCACTATAGTGGAGTTGAGTTTACAAAGTTCTTAAATATTTTATTGGTTGGCTTTTCAGCAACAAACTATGTGATGAAAGAGGTGGAGAAAGTAACAACAATGGCGATGACGAAAAAGTGAAAAACGAAAAGCTGTCTGTGCCTGCTCCCGACTTAGGTGTTAGTATATATAAAGGTCCTGCGGCCACATCGACCGAAATGGCAAGATAAAGCTTATCGGAAGATTTAGCCCAGGATGATTGCAATGAAAACGATATTGGCCGATATGTTGGACGCTCATCGCTCTAATCCTATGAAAAAAAGGCCGAACTGCTCAAAAAATGCTGGACACCGCCCAAGACGTATGATTTTTCCATGGACGCGAAGAATTTAAAAAGAAAATTCAACTGTGCGTAGTTAGAAGCGTATTCGCCATGGTTGGTATATACGTTGCCAAAAAGGTGCCTTTTGCAAATATTGCGCTTTATTTCCGCAAAATCCAACTTCATTTCACGAAGTATTGGGTTCTTTTGTCGTCAAGCAAGTTCAAAGATTTTCACGAACATAGCGAAAAACACATGGAAACCCACATTCATAAGACGGCACAAGAAGCTGCTAGATTATTTCTAGAGAATGTCCCTGTGGCCGCACAAATAAATGAATACTCCCAAAATGTTATTCAGAAAAATAGAAAGATAATAACATCTATTATTTCCTGTATTGTGTTTTGCGGATCCCACGACGGCGTTGCGAGGCAAGCACTACGGTGAAGGAATTGTAGAGGACTTATACAAGCTTAGAATCGACGCTGGAGACAATGTTTTAAAAAAGCATATGGAGCATAGAAAAGGAAATGCAAGCTATCGATCAGTTGAAATTCAAAATGAAATCATCAGCCTTTGTGGTGAAGTCCTAAAAAACAGATTATACAATTAGTTCAAGAAAGCTTTATATTTTCATTGTTCGTCGCAAAAACTAAATTTAGTCATCAACGACCTTAATGCACTGCCAGATATTCGAAACACCATTGGAACAACGAAAAACATTATTACATTTTCCGCGAGTCTGTTCTGAAGAGGAAGATAATTTCCAATATATCCAAGCTTTGTGAAACGAGATGGCGACGATATCCACAAAATCATTTATGTAATTTTGTACGCACGCACTTTCCGACAAACTCAACCGGAGTATTTCCTGAACAAGGTAATTTTCCTGGCGGGTCCACGAGGCTTGTACACAGCTGCAAGCTTGTCCCAAGCTTCTTTAGAACTAGCGCAGTTTTTAATCAAATTAATTTCTGAAGCCTTCACGCACAGCAATATTGTTGCTAGTGCTTTTTCGTCTAGTTCGTCGAATTGGGCTCCTTGCTCAGCTGTATCACCTTCCTGCTTCACGCGTCTTCCGCACACCAACGACCACATACCCGAGTGCACCAATACACCCTTCATTTGCACCGACCATACTGCGTAATTTTCGCCGTCCAATTTGTCGATCGCACACAGCCCTTGTCCGCTCATGTTTATAAAAAATGTTCAAGCTAATTATATACAATAATTATTTTCCTCTTGATCACACACAATTATTAAAGTCTTTACTACTCCTGGGCCCATAACCTATTTGTAAAACGCTAGGCGATTTAGTTAAAGTTTAATAACTGTTTTATTTGACATAAGCGTGACATCGTTGTGAGTCGTTTGGAAGTTAACACAAGAAGAAGGAAGTTTCCAGAAAAACAAAAACTTTCAGTATACAGTTGTTGCCAAATTAACATACATAATATTTTAGTATTTCAATAGTTTCAAATTACAGTAGTTATAATAATTTCCTTTGCATTTGCTTTAATTATTTAGTATACTTATTAAGTCATTTGACTAGAAAGACTTGTAGCGCGGCTACGGAACTCCATATCCGAAGAATCCTTGGTGCAGTTACTTATCAGACATGCGAAAACGTCACTTAGCGTCAAAAGCACTTTTGTCCCTAGGCCATTTATATCCCAATTGGATGAAGAAAGCGAGGTACAAGAAGTTGCCGCATTACAGCGAAAGTTCTTAAAATGCTGGAATTGCGTGAGCCAACATCCAACTGTCGCATCCAAAACATTAGATGTACAAGAAAACAAAGAAACTGGGTCAAAACACTCGAAAGAGAACGCGGTTGCAAACGAAACATATCAGAATAGGCTAAGTCGGTATAAAGGGTCTAGGAAGCGAATATTCGGAGATGTAAATTGTTACGTAAACCTAACGAGCCAGAAGGTTTTGGAAAAGAGTTCGCGACAGTCGTAAGCGATTAATATCGGCTATATTTCTTCACAGGGACAGCCGACTATATACGGATATCGTAATTGATAATTAGTCATATGTCGCGTTATTAGATTCAGGCGCTTCAGTAAGTTGCATAGGAGGCAACGCAGCAAAGACGTCAATTACGTAACTGTTCGGGACACATAAGAACCGCGAATAATTCACAATTTTCGGTAAAAGGGAGATTAATCGTAGGTATTACATATCGCAATTAGAAAAATTCCGTAGAGTTCTTTATCATTCCTGATCTAAAGCAGGATGTGCACCACGAACTATCTACCGATCAACAGGATAGGCTCAGCCAAGTCATAAGCAAACTTCCATCATACGAGAAAGAAGGCTTAGGGCGTACGCATATTATGGAGCACATCATAGATATAGGCAGTCACCGACCAGTCAAGCAGAGGCACTGTCCGGTGTCACCAGCAAAAGAAAAGGCGATGTTTTCGGAAATCGAGAATATGCTCGCGATGGACGTTTTCGAAGAGTCCAAAAGCCCATGGAGTAGTAATTGTGTTTTGGTTCAGAAGGGAGAAAAGACAAGGTTATGTTTAGACTCGCGCGAACTGAATAAGCTTACCCTAAAGGATGCATACGCATTGCCTCACGTGGATGTCATTCTTAGCAGACTGCCCCCTGCGCGATTCATTACCGGCTTAGACATGAAGCATGCCTTCTGGAAGATACCTCTCGAGGAGAAATCTCGCCAATGCACAGCTTTCACCATACCGAATCGACCCTTATACCAGTATAAAGTAATGCCGTTTGGGCTATGCAATGCAGCTCAAACGCTCTGCAGATTAAAGGACCAAGTCATACCGCCATATTAAGAACAAGAGTATTAGTCTATCTAGACGATCTACTGATCGCCTCGGATGATTTCGAATCAGATATATCGAGGAAGTGGCAGAATATTTTCGTAAGGCTAATTTGACAATTAATATCGCGAAGTCCAAGTTTTGTATGAAAGAGATAAGATATTTAGATTTCATTATCGGGGAAGGGCAGCTGAAAGCTGATCCAGACAAGATCTCAGCAATTACGGACTTTGTAATCCCTATTACTGCCAAGCAACTCCGGAGATTTTTAGGTCTCGCGGGATGGTATAGGCGATTTGTTCAGAATTATGCCTCTGTCGCCGAGCGTTAAAAGCCGTTCGTTTAAATGTAACGAAGAAACGGATCGAGCATTTACCCAGTTAAAGGATAGGTTAACGTCTTCGCGTGTCTTGCGCACGCCTGACTTCTCGAAACCGTTTATTATTCTTTGTGATGCCAGTCTGCAGCGTGTTGGCGAAAACAGATGAAGAAGGAACCGAGCTTCCCATAGCATATATGTCCGAAAAACTCTCGAAACCGCAGCGTAAGTATTCGGTAACCGAATTGGAGTGCCTAGCCGTGATCAGAGGAATAAACAAGTTCATAAACAATAAACAAGTTTAAGGGCAAGAGTTTGCAGTAGTAACAGACCACGCTTCGTTGCAGTGGCTGATGAAACAGAAAGATTTGTCTGGGAGATTAGCTAGGTGGTCCATCCGATTACAAGGGTTTTCTTTCGAAATTAAACACCGGAAAGGGACACAATACGTAGTGGCGGACACACTTTCAAGGCGAGACGAAATCGTAGTCAACGAAATCCAAGATGGTGGTCCTATGATTGATTTGTCGTCAAATGAATTTAAATAATTGGAATATTTGGATTTGATCAAGAGAATACAGGAAAACCAATTAAAATTGCCTACAGGTATCCAATGGATATGTTTACAAGCGTGTTGACGACAAGAAAGCAGAAGGGAAACGTTTAGATAGTGCATCATGGAAACTTTGTGTGCCTTCGACTCTTAGAGATACCGTTCTACAGCGAGTACATTATCCAGTTGACTCAGCTCATCTAGGAATGGGACGGATGGCACAGAAACTTAAAAAGTACTTTTTGGTCGGGTATGATCACACGAATCCGTTCGTATATATCTAGATGTACTACTTGTAAATTCACTAAAGGTGATAACGTAACCCTTAGGCAACCCATGGGTAGACCAATGACGTCGGACAGACCGTTTCAAAAACTGTACATGGACTTATTAGGACCATATCCTAGGTCTAAGGAGGGGAACATCGGGTTATTAATCATTGTCGACCACCTTTCAAAGTTTCATCTTGTACAGCCATTAAAGAAATTTACGTCTGACAAAATCCTAGATTTCCTAGGGAAGGACGTATTTGATACCATCGGCGTGCCCGAGGTGATCTTAACAGACAATGGTTCACAGTTTAAGCCGGCTCAGTTTAAGGCTTTTCTGACTCGTTTCGGCGTTACACATATCTCCTCAGGCTAACGCTAGCGAACGGCTTAATAGGTCGTGTTGGCAGCAGTGCGCGCATATGTAGGACAAAATCACACGACTTGGGATTAAGCGAAATAATCGGATCCTTGAGTGCTAAATTTCACCGTAGTACAGGATTCTCACCTTATTACCTTTGCTTCGGTCAGAATATGAATTTAAACGGAAGAGATTATGAACTAATTCTCAAGCTCGACACCCTTACAGACTATGTAGACTTAAAATATCCGGATATTTACAGTTAGCTCGACAAAACGCTAAAACTAAGATTGCCACGACGCACGAGACTAACGCTCAGCGATACAATTTGCGAAGTCGAAGCGTACAGCTGAATGTAGGTGACACCGGTATTTGCCCGAAAGTTTGCTCAGAGCAATGCAGCAAGGGCGTCGACAGGTTGGCAGCTGCACCCCCTGAGCAGCTGAGTTTGTGCGCGTTGACTGGAAAAGTGCCGGTAACAGCTTCATCCAACTACATATTTCCACCGCGCCTAGCAAGCCTTTAAGTGTTGTACAAAGTTTGCCAAATCAAGTCAATTGTGACAAGATTTCTGGAAACAAAAACATTTTGTTGTATAAGCCCAGCACATACAAGCATAAGAACATTTTTTGGTAAGTATGTATATAATAATAAATCAACAAACGTGTAAAAGCATTGAAATTAAGGCAGCCACGATTATAATAAGTAAATGGTTAATGCCGTGGGTATGAGTCAATGTTTGTGTTTTGGCGCCTATAAAATTTCACTATAGTGGAGTTGAGTTTACAAAGTTCTTAAATATTTTATTGGTTGGCTTTTCAGCAACAAACTATGTGATGAAAGAGGTGGAGAAAGTAACAACAATGGCGATGACGAAAAAGTGAAAAACGAAAAGCTGTCTGTGCCTGCTCCCGACTTAGGTGTTAGTATATATAAAGGTCCTGCGGCCACATCGACCGAAATGGCAAGATAAAGCTTATCGGAAGATTTAGCCCAGGATGATTGCAATGAAAACGATATTGGCCGATATGTTGGACGCTCATCGCTCTTATCCTATGAAAAAAAGGCCGAACTGCCTCAAAAAATGCTGGACACCGCCCAAGACGTATGATTTTTCCATGGACGCGAAGAATTAAAAAGAAATTCAACTGTGCGTAGTTAGAAGCGTATTCGCCATGATTGGTATATACGTTGCCAAAAAGGTGCCTTTTGCAAATATTGCGCTTTATTTCCGCAAAATCCAACTTCATTTCACGAAGTATTGGGTTCTTTTGTCGTCAAGCAAGTTCAAAGATTTCACGAACATAGCGAAAAACACATGGAAACCCACATTCAAAAGACGTCACAAGAAGCTGCTAGATTATTTCTAGAGAATGTGCCTGTGGCCGCACAAATAAATGAATACTCCCAAAATGTTATTCAGAAAAATAGAAAAGATAATAACATCTATTATTTCCTGTATTGTGTTTTGCGGATCCCACGACGGCGTTGCGAGGCAAGCACTACGGTGAAGGAAATTGTAGAGGACTTATACAAGCTTAGAATCGACGCTGGAGACAATGTTTTAAAAAAGCATATGGAGCATAGAAAAGGAAATGCAAGCTATCGATCAGTTGAAATTCCAAAATGAAATCATCAGCCTTTGTGGTGAAGTCCTAAAAAACAGATTATACAATTAGTTCAAGAAAGCTTTATATTTTCATTGTTCGTCGCAAAAACTAAATTTAGTCATCAACGACCTTAATGCACTGCCAGATATTCGAAACACCATTGGAACAACGAAAAACATTATTACATTTTCCGCGAGTCTGTTCTGAAGAGGAAGATAATTCCCAATATATCCAAGCTTTGTGAAACGAGATGGCGACGATATCCACAAAATCATTTATGTAATTTTGTACGCACGCACTTTCCGACAAACTCAACCGGAGTATTTTCCTGAACAAGGTAATTTTCCTGGCGGGTCCACGAGGCTTGTACACAGCTGCAAGCTTGTCCCAAGCTTCTTTAGAACTAGCGCAGTTTTTAATCAAATTAATTTCTGAAGCCTTCACGCACAGCAATATTGTTGCTAGTGCTTTTTCGTCTAGTTCGTCGAATTGGGCTCCTTGCTCAGCTGTATCACCTTCCTGCTTCACGCGTCTTCCGCACACCAACGACCACATACCCGAGTGCACCAATACACCCTTCATTTGCACCGACCATACTGCGTAATTTTCGCCGTCCAATTTGTCGATCGCACACAGCCCTTGTCCGCTCATGTTTATAAAAATGTTCAAGCTAATTATATACAATAATTATTTCCTCTTAATCACACACAATTGTTAAAGTCTTTACTACTCCTGGGCCCATAACCTATTTGTAAAACGCGAGGCGATTTAGTTAAAGGTTTAATAACTGTTTTATTTGACATAAGCGTGACATCGTTGTGAGTCCGTTTTGGAAGTTAACACAAGAAGAAGGAAGTTTCCAGAAAAACCAAAACTTTCAGTATACAGTTGTTGCCAAATTAACATACATAATATTTTAGTATTTCAATAGTTTCAATTACAGTAGTTATAATAATTTCCTTTGCATTTGCTTTAATTATTTAGTATACTTATTAAGTCATTTGACTAGAAAGACTTGTAGCGCGGCTACGGAACTCCCATATCCGAAGAATCCTTGGTGCAGTTACTTATCAGACATGCGAAAACGTCACTTAGATTCGAATTAATGCATTTAGGGATCGATACTTTGTCTCGACTTCGGGAAGAATTGCGCACGCATAAACAGTTTTGTAAGCAAGTCCAAAGTTCAAACCAATGAAAAGCACTTTTGTCCTAGGCCATTTATATCCCAATTGGATGAAGAAAGCGAGGAACAAGAAGTTGCCGCATTACAGCGAAAGTTCTTAAAATGCTGGAATTGCGTGAGCCAACATCCAACTGTCGCATCCAAAACATTAGATGTACAAGAAAACAAAGAAACTGGGTCAAAACACTCGAAAGAGAACGCGGTTGCAAACGAAACATATCAGAATAGGCTAAGTCGGTATAAAGGGGCTAGGAAGCGAATATTCGGAGATGTAAATTGTTACGTAAACCTAACGAGCCAGAAGGTTTTGGAAAAGAGTTCGCGACAGTCGTAAGCGATTAATATCGGCTATATTTCTTCACAGGGACAGCCGACTATATACGGATATCGTAATTGATAATTAGTCATATGTCGCGTTATTAGATTCAGGCGCTTCAGTAAGTTGCATAGGAGGCAACGCAGCAAAGACGTCAATTACGTAACTGTTCGAGACACATAAGAACCGCGAATAATTCACAATGTTCGGTAAAAGGGAGATTAATCGTAGGTATTACATATCGCAATTAGAAAAATTCCGTAGAGTTCTTTATCATTCCTGATCTAAAGCAGGATGTGCACCACGAACTATCTACCGATCAACAGGATAGGCTCAGCCAAGTCATAAGCAAACTTCCATCATACGAGAAGAAGGCTAGGGCGTACGCATATTATGGAGCACATCATAGATATAGGCAGTCACCGACCAGTCAAGCAGAGGCACTGTCCGGTGTCACCAGCAAAAGAAAAGGCGATGTTTTCGGAAATCGAGAATATGCTCGCGATGGACGTTTTCGAAGAGTCGAAAAGCCCATGGAGTAGTAATTGTGTTTTGGTTCAGAAGGGAGAAAAGACAAGGTTATGTTTAGACTCGCGCGAACTGAATAAGCTTACCCTAAAGGATGCATACGCATTGCCTCACGTGGATGTCATTCTTAGCAGACTGCCGCGATTCATTACCGGCTTAGACATGAAGCATGCCTTCTGGAAGATACCTCTCGAGGAGAAATCTCGCCAATTGCACAGCTTTTCACCATACCGAATCAACCCTTATACCAGTATAAAGTATGCCGTTTGGGCTATGCAATGCAGCTCAAACGCTCTGCAGATTAATGGACCAAGTCATACCGCCATATTAAGAACAAGAGTATTAGTCTATCTAGACGATCTACTGATCGCCTCGGATGATTTCGAATCAATATAAAACTAATCGAGGAAGTGGCAGAATATTTTCGTAAGGCTAATTTGACAATTAATATCGCGAAGTCCAAGTTTTGTATGAAAGAGATAAGATATTTAGATTTCATTATCGGGGAAGGGCAGCTGAAAGCTGATCCAGACAAGATCTCAGCAATTACCGGACTTTGTAATCCCTATTTACTGCCAAGCAACTCCGGAGATTTTTAGGTCTCGCGGGATGGTATAGGCGATTTGTTCAGAATTATGCCTCTGTCGCCGAGCGTTAAAAGCCGTTCGTTTAAATGGAACGAAGAAACGGATCGAGCATTTACCCAGTTAAAGGATAGGTTAACGTCTTCGCCTGTCTTGCGCACGCCTGACTTCTCGGAAACCGTTTATTATTCTTTGTGATGCCAGTCTGCAGCGTGTTGGGCGAAAACAGATGAAGAAGGAACCGAGCTTCCCATAGCATATATGGCCGAAAAACTCTCGAAACCGCAGCGGTAAGTATTCGGTAACCGAATTGGAGTGCCTAGCCGTGATCAGAGGAATAAACAAGTTCATAAACAATAAACAAGTTTTAAGGGCAGAGTTTGCCAGTAGTAACAGACCACGCTTCGTTGCAGTGGCTGATGAAACAGAAAGATTTGTCTGGGAGATTATCTAGGTGGTCCATCCGATTACAAGGGTTTTCTTTCGAAATTAAACACCGGAAAGGGACACAATACGTAGTGGCGGACACACTTTCAATGCGAGACGAAATCGTAGTCAACGAAATCCAAGATGGTGGTCCTATGATTGATTTGTCGTCAAATGAATTTAAATAATTGGAATATTTGGATTTGATCAAGAGAATACAGGAAACCAATTAAAATTGCCTACAGTATCCAATGGATATGTTTACAAGCGTGTTGACGACAAGAAAGCAGAAGGGAAACGTTAAGATAGTGCATCATGGAAACTTTGGGTGCCTTCGACTCTTAGAGATACCGTTCTACAGCGAGTACATTATCCAGTTGACTCAGCTCATCTAGGAATGGGACGGATGGCACAGAAACTTAAAAAGTACTTTTTGGCCGGGTATGATCACACGAATCCGTTCGTATATATCTAGATGTACTACTTGTAAATCCACTAAAGGTGATAACGTAACCTTAGGCAACCCATGGGTAGACCAATGACGTCGGACAGACCGTTTCAAAAACTGTACATGGACTTATTAGGACCATATCCTAGGTCTAAGGAGGGGAACATCGGGTTATTAATCATTGTCGACCACCTTTCAAAGTTTCATCTTGTACAGCCATTAAAGAAATTTACGTCTGACAAAATCCTAGATTTCCTAGTGAAGGACGTATTTGATACCCATCGGCGTGCCCGAGGTGATCTTAAACAGACAATGGTTCACAGTTTAAGCCGGCTCAGTTTAAGGCTTTTCTGACTCGTTTCGGCGTTACACATATCTCCTCAGGCTAACGCTAGCGAACGGCTTAATAGGTCGGTGTTGGCAGCAGTGCGCGCATATGTAGGACAAAATCACACGACTTGGGATTAAGCGAAATAATCGGATCCTTGAGTGCTAAATTTCACCGTAGTACAGGATTCTCACCTTATTACCTTTGCTTCGGTCAGAATATGAATTTAAACGGAAGAGATTATGAACTAATTCTCAAGCTCGACACCCTTACAGACTATGTAGACTTAAAATATCCGGATATTTTTACAGTTAGCTCGACAAAACGCTAAAACTAAGATTGCCACGACGCACGAGACTAACGCTCAGCGATACAATCTGCGAAGTCGAAGCGTACAGCTGAATGTAGGTGACACGGTATTTGCCCGAAAGTTTGCTCAGAGCAATGCAGCAAGGGCGTCGACAGGTTGGCAGCTGCACCCCCTGAGCAGCTGAGTTTGTGCGCGTTGACTGGAAAAGTGCCGGTAACAGCTTCATCCAACTACATATTTCCACCGCGCCTAGCAAGCCTTTAAGTGTTGTACAAAGTTTGCAAATCAAGTCAATTGTGACAAGATTTCTGGAAACAAAAACATTTTGTTGTATAAGCCCAGCACATACAAGCATAAGAACATTTTTTGGTAAGTATGTATATAATAATAAATCAACAAACGTGTAAAAGCATTGAAATAAGGCAGCCACGATTATAATAAGTAAATGGTTAATGCCGTGGGTATGAGTCAATGTTTGTGTTTTGGCGCCTATAAAATTTCACTATAGTGGAGTTGAGTTTACAAAGTTCTTAAATATTTTATTGGTTGGCTTTTCAGCAACAAAATATGTGATGAAAGAGGTGGAGAAAGTAACAACAATGGCGATGACGAAAAAGTGAAAAACGAAAAGCTGTCTGTGCCTGCTCCCGACTTAGGTGTTAGTATATATAAAGGTCCTGCGGCCACATCGACCGAAATGGCAAGATAAAGCTTATCGGAAGATTTAGCCCAGGATGATTGCAATGAAAACGATATTGGCCGATATGTTGGACGCTCATCGCTCTTATCCTATGAAAAAAAGGCCGAACTGCTCAAAAAATGCTGGACACCGCCCAAGACGTATGATTTTTCCATGGACGCGAAGAATTTAAAAAGAAAATTCAACTGTGCGTAGTTAGAAGCGTATTCGCTATGGTTGGTATATTCACGTTGCCAAAAAGGTGCCTTTTGCAAATATTGCGCTTTATTTCCGCAAAATCCAACTTCATTTCACGAAGTATTGGGTTCTTTTGTCGTCAAGCAAGTTCAAAGATTTTCACGAACATAGCGAAAAACACATGGAAACCCACATTCATAAGACGGCACAAGAAGCTGCTAGATTATTTCTAGAGAATGTGAATGTGGGCCGCACAAATAAATGAATACTCCCAAAATGTTATTCAGAAAAATATAAAGATAATAACATCTATTATTTCCTGTATTGTGTTTTGCGGATCCCACGACGGCGTTGCGAGGCAAGCACTACGGTGAAGGAATTGTAGAGGACTTATACAAGCTTAGAATCGACGCTGGAGACAATGTTTTAAAAAAGCATATGGAGCATAGAAAAGGAAATGCAAGCTATCGATCAGTTGAAATTCGAAGCCTTTGTGGGTGAAGTCCTAAAAAACAGATTATACAATTAGTTCAAGAAAGCTTTATATTTTCATTGTTCGTCGCAAAAACTAAATTTAGTCATCAACGACCTTAATGCACTGCCAGATATTCGAAACACCATTGGAACAACGAAAAATATTATTACATTTTCCGCGAGTCTGTTCTGAGGAGGAAGATAATTCCCAATATATCCAAGCTTTGTGAAACGAGATGGAGTGAAAAATACAAAGCTATTGAACGTTTTGAGGAAAATTCCGGCGATATAATGGAAGCATTGCAAGGGTTGTCACGTGATGGCAATGCTGCTACCCGAAATAATGCCTTCTTGCTTTATAGCGCTGCTTCCAGAGTAACATTTATTATGTGTCTCACGATAATTGAGAAATACTCGGCGATGCTGGAGCCGGTATTCAACGTGCTTCAATCAACGACTTTGGATGCGGTCAAGGCCTCTCAGCACATTAAACGAATAATACAACTGTTAAGAAGGCATCGAGATGATCCTGATAGTATAACGGATGAAGTATTAAGAGAGTCGTTGCAGAGACAATTGGGTTGGAGGAGGATATGACATCACTTCCTCGTATATTTGGCAAGCAATGTCACAGAAATAACCATCCAGCTGAAAATAGCTCACAGTATTGGAGGAGGTAATTTATTATTCCTTACTTGGACTCAATTATTAGCTCACTCGATAATCGGTTTTCCGATGAAAATAATGTATCAACTTTTTGTTCTATTTACATCCGTCAAAAATGCAAATAATGTCAACAGACTCACTTATAACAAGTTGCGATATAATTTCGCAGTTTTACGATTTACCCAGCCTTAAAAATGAAATTGAGCTTTGGCAACAAATGTGGCGCTGTAAGGAAACAAATGTATCTGAAATGACTGTTCTGGATACGATTCAGCACGCAAATGAATTTTATCCCATATTCAAAGAGCTCTGAAGATTTTAATCGATTTACCTTGTACAACTTGTTCAGTTGAGCGATCATTTAACAGCTTAAGACGTATAAAGACTTGTCTGCGAAGTACAATGGTAGAAAGTCGTCTTAATGGCCTGGCTTTGATAAGTGTTCACCGGCGACTAATTATGGACGACTTGGATGAATTCAATAACAAAGTTTTAAAAGAATTTAGTAAAAACCTAAAAGTTATGTTTTTCTAAAGCTTTGTTTCATTAAAAATAAAAACTGTGGTTTAAAAAAACTTGAAAAAACTTATAAAAAACTTTGTTTTGTATTTACCCTTCACTCAAAAAGTGAATATTTAGTTATGAGGCGTCGCAGACCCGACGTTGCTTATACTTATTGGCACAGATGCCAAAATATACCATAAAGCTGTTATATTCGAAAATCTTAACCAAATTATGTCTCATGAAATCGGGTTATCCAGCCGCTATATAGACAACGAAACTTGTCTAAAAAGGAGGAAGTGAAGGGTATCCGCTCGGGTAGTCGAGGACTACTTTCCCACATTTTTAAAATTATAATTCTACTAATTCTAATTCACTTATCCTAATGTGGGCCCAAACGCGTTCACATTTATACTTTATTCGAGCAGTTAATTCAGGTCTATGTCACACACCCTAACTGAACGCGCTGGCAAACGGAAAAGTATAAATATTCTGTGCATTCAGCATTCGTGTTTCGTGTGGAAAGTAAAATAAACAAAACAAAATGTCTGGACGTGGAAAAGGTGGCAAAGTGAAGGAAAGGCAAAGTCCCGCTCAAAGCGTGCCGGTCTTCAATTCCCTGTGGGCCGCATTCACCGTCTGCTCCGGAAGGGCAACTACGCCGAGCGCGTTAGTGCTGGTGCTCCTGTTTACCTAGCTGCCGTAATGGAATATCTAGCCGCTGAGGTTCTCAAGCTGGCTGGCAATGCTGCTCGTGACAACAAAAGACTAGAATTATTCCGCGTCATCTGCAACTGGCCATCCGCAACGACGAGGAGTTAAACAAGCTGCTCTCTGGCGTCACAATTGCCCAAGGTCGTCAATTAAACCGTCCTTTTCAGGACGACCAAATTATTACCAAAGAATTGAACAAAATTTTAACTACGCAATTTGTTGTATAATAGTAATTCATAAAAAATATTTCAAACTATTAACCTAAAGATTGTTAAGTAGTACGGTTTTTGTACATTATCTTTATATGCGGTGAAAACTACAATTTGTTTTTTTAATACTCGTACTCCACGATGTGATGCTTAAAACGCGGTGTCTGAAACCAGTATAATCTTCACAAATCCATGCTAGCAATACACATTGGTATACCTGAAAGAGTTCGAAGGACGGACATTTATTATACGCGTTACTCGTAGAGTTAAAGGGTATACTAGATTTGTTGAAAAGTATTTAACAGGCAGAACGAAGCGTTTCCGTTTATATACAGTTAAGTAAAGTTCTGGCACGCCCACACTCTTCAAAATGTGTGGATTTTTTTCACATTTTCATTATTCTTGCAAATTTCTTTAGATTTGCAGAAAAAAAACACGCCCTCTAACGCATTAAAACCGCCCAAAACAAATTTTTGTAGACTTGTAAATTTTTATCGATATGCCAAAAAACTTTATGCACGCCCACTTAACGCCCTAAAACCGCCCAAATCAAATTTCTATCGATTTGCAAAAAAACTGTTTGCCACGCCCACTCTAACGCCGTAAAGCCGCCAAGCCTGTCACGCCCACACTTTTGAACAATTAAATTTTCTCTGATTTTATTCCCCAATAAAAATTATGAAATTTCGAGTTTGCATTCACACTAGCTGAGTAATGATTTTCTGATAGTCATGGAACTCGACTAAAGAATTCTCTATTGTTTTTAGTTCAATGTTATTGAGAACTACATATTTTTAGGAGTCTCAACCAAAATGAAATACTTTTTGAAAATCTTCCTTCTTTTAAAAACTGAATGGTGGTCCTGAAAAGGGCCGATTGCTTAATAGGGGTACAAGGATTTACACTTTTTTTAACCGTCACATCCGTAGAGGTTAGAGCGTACCCAACATCCATGGCTGTGACAGTCTTCCTCTTGGCGTGTTCGGTGTAGGTGACGGCACGAATTACGTTCTCCAAGAAAACCTTCAGAACGCCACGCGTTTCCTCGTATATGAGTCCATATATGCGCTTCACACCGCCTCCGATGACGCTTGGGGCCACCCTTTCCCTTTGCCTTCTTTAGTACGACCAGTCATTTTTCACTGTTTTAGACTATTATTTATTTATTATGATAGATAGAATAGTTTACAAAACTAGACTAGACGATAGTATAGCATTAGCTACGTGGCTTACAGCTATATTATTTTACAATTATTAAAGTTATTATATCTTAATTTAGTTAATATCTAATTTGGTAACTAATTGCTGGCTTGTTATGTACAATTGCCTGTTTTGTTTTTTAGATTTTGTGGTATATATTTTAGAAAAGTATGAGTTTTTGTATGTTATCTGGATTGGGTTTGCTAAGAAGGTCTATAGGGCTGAATGGCCAGGAATCAACATTATTTTAATTTTAGGTGCGTGTTGCGTTATTAGCGATCGTATTCTGCTTGGGTAAAAGTTGTTATTATTTGTGTTTTGAATTGATTCTATTGCTGATAGGGAGTCGGAACAGATAATAATTTGCCTCTTCGGTTTTTTAGTAAGTTCTATTGCTTCTAGGATGGTGATTGTTTCGGAGGTGAGGACGGATGAATATGGGGGCAGTATGCCGTATTTCAAGACGTCTGTCTCCGTTGTAATGGCGAATGATATTGTGTAATTAATTTTTGAACCGTCAGTGAATATGAAATTATGAGTTTTAAGGTTATTCTTTGTGTGTTCGTATAATTTTCTGTATTGATCTGGAGA